>NW_025725686.1:15000-20000 GCF_021461395.2 Schistocerca americana | reverse complement strand
CTCTGTTTGCATGTATTAGCTCTAGAATTACCACAGTTATCCAAGTAACGTGGGTACGATCTAAGGAACCATAACTGATTTAATGAGCCATTCGCGGTTTCACCTTAATGCGGCTTGTACTGAGACATGCATGGCTTAATCTTTGAGACAAGCATATGACTACTGGCAGGATCAACCAGGGAGCTGCGTCAACTAGAGCTGAGCAGCCGGCCGCCCGGGAGTGTGTCCCGGGGGCCCGCGCGAACACGCAAGCGTCCGCTCAATTATTCTGCAAACAGGAGGAGGCTGAGCTCCCCTGCACAATACACCTCGAAACCCTCTCAGGTCCCGGCGGCGCGCAGCGCCGTCCTAAGTACTTGGTCGGGTTCGAGAGAGGCGCAATCGCCCGGAGTTTGGCGAGTAGACGCTTTAGGTGCGACCACCCGTGCTCCCAACTGAGCTTGCCGCTGCCGACAGAGGCCCGGGAGCGTGCTGTCGTGGCATTGCCGGCGGGAGACAACACGCGCCACCTACGGTGGCCGGCAGCTCCAACGCCAGCGCCACAGAAGGACAAAAGCCCCACTTGGGTGCCGAAGCGAACTCTCCCAGCACAGCGCACGCGCCAACACGTCCGCACAGCTGCGATACAAACCACCTGCGAGAACCGCAGAGGCGACCGAGCAGCAGACGGCGTCGCGGCGCCGAGCGCCGGGCGGCGGCGCATCCTCAGCGCACACAGTCCTCAATCGGACCAGCACACTGCAGATGTCCACCGCGCTTCGCACCGGGCCCGCGAGGACCTACTTTGGCCGCACGGCGCCGCGTGCAGGGTGCGCCGGCGCGCAGCTGCGCCGCCTGCCGCCTCCGTCGGCCGGCGCGCCTGCCACTGGCCGCCCCCACCAGCCGGCTGTAGCGCGTGCGCCCACGCACCGCGCGGCCAGCACGCCGGGAGGGCCCCCCCTCACCGGCCGGGGACGGTCCCACCCAGCCACCGCCGCGTATCGCTTCACACCCACATGCCATTCACGTTCGTGGGCATGGTGGGTATCGCTGAAACAACCGGTTGGTAGCTCAACCGATCGTCGCCATCACTGATTCACCTCTAGCGAGAACAACCGCACCACAACCGTTTACCAGTTGTTCATTTGCGTAACGTCACCAGCAAACGTAGACGTCCATCGCCATTTGCAAATTCAACGATTGTTGCATGCCTGTGTCAGGTGTCACGACACACTATGTCTGCCCACATACACGCAACAACATGTGCACGCTTCGCGAACACGTGGAAGGTGGCCCCCGTACGTATGCGATGTCCATTGCGCGAACGACTGTCAACCGGCCTCTGTCGCATGTCGCAGATGTGGAACGCAGTGCACCATGCTATCACGGTGTGTGAGAAGAGACGACTACGTCTGACAACACGCGCCACTACATCAACAGACGGCTCATGCTGATCGCCATCCACGGCATACCATACTGCAATCCAGCTCTTATAGGGAGACGACACGTAGCTGAGTGCACAATATTTGGACCGTATGGTTCGCCGTTGTTGGCGCAGTCGTGGTACGGTCACACATGTACCACGATGTATCATTCAGTACATGAGGACCAATGTGCAGTACAGTGTGTGATTTGGACGTACAACATCAGCGGACAGTTGACACACGCCGTACCACAACGTAGGCTGTGCTTCGCCATGCAAATGCCAATGAACAACTGCGAAGGGCATTGAGCATGTACGTCCTGCTGCCATCCGCATTACAGTGTATAGCTGCAAGGTGTTTAACATGAAGCGATACTCTGGGGACCAGGCAGTGCGAGTAGCAAACTATATTGCGGGGGTTGCAGTTAGGCAACACCACACTAATTTAACGCGTCGTATGACAATTACAGAGCAGGTTAAGGCCCAACGTGTGTTGGGTTAAGGCCCAACGTGTGTTGGGTTAAGGCCCAACGTGTGTTGGGTTAAGGCCCAACGTGTGTTGGGTTAAGGCCCAACGTGTGTTGGGTTAAGGCCCAACGTGTGTTGGGTTAAGGCCCAACGTGTGTTGGGTTAAGGCCCAACGTGTGTTGGGTTAAGGCCCAACGTGTGTTGGGTTAAGGCCCAACGTGTGTTGGGTTAAGGCCCAACGTGTGTTGGGTTAAGGCCCAACGTGTGTTGGGTTAAGGCCCAACGTGTGTTGGGTTAAGGCCCAACGTGTGTTGGGTTAAGGCCCAACGTGTGTTGGGTTAAGGCCCAACGTGTGTTGGGTTAAGGCCCAACGTGTGTTGGGTTAAGGCCCAACGTGTGTTGGGTTAAGGCCCAACGTGTGTTGGGTTAAGGCCCAACGTGTGTTGGGTTAAGGCCCAACGTGTGTTGGGTTAAGGCCCAACGTGTGTTGGGTTAAGGCCCAACGTGTGTTGGGTTAAGGCCCAACGTGTGTTGGGTTAAGGCCCAACGTGTGTTGGGTTAAGGCCCAACGTGTGTTGGGTTAAGGCGCAACGTGTGTTGGGTTAAGGCGCAACGTGGGTTACGTTAAGGCGCAACGTGGGTTACGTTAAGGCGCAACGTGGGTTACGTTAAGGCGCAACGTGGGTTACGTTAAGGCGCAACGTGGGTTACGTTAAGGCGCAACGTGGGTTACGTTAAGGCGCAACGTGGGTTACGTTAAGGCGCAACGTGGGTTACGTTAAGGCCCAATATAGGTTAGGTTAAGGCCCAATATAGGTTAGGTTAAGGCCCAATATAGGTTAGGTTAAGGCCCAATATAGGTTAGGTTAAGGTACAATATAGGTTAGGTTAAGGTACAATATAGGTTAGGTTAAGGTACAATATAGGTTAGGTTAAGGTACAATATGGGTTAGGTTAAGGTACAATATGGGTTAGGTTAAGGCGCAATATGGGTTAGGTTAAGGCGCAATATGGGTTAGGTTAAGGCGCAATATGGGTTAGGTTAAGGCGCAATATGGGTTAGGTTAAGGCGCAATATGGGTTAGGTTAAGGCGCAATATGGGTTAGGTTAAGGCGCAATATGGGTTAGGTTAAGGCGCAATATGGGTTAGGTTAAGGCGCAATATGGGTTAGGTTAAGGTACAATATAGGTTAGGTTAAGGTACAATATAGGTTAGGTTAAGGTACAATATAGGTTAGGTTAAGGTACAATATGGGTTAGGTTAAGGTACAATATAGGTTAGGTTAAGGCACAATATGGGTTAGGTTAAGGCGCAATATGGGTTAGGGTAAGGCGCAATATGGGTTAGGTTAAGGCGCAATATGGGTTAGGTTAAGGCGCAACGTGGGTTACGTTAAGGCGCAACGTGGGTTACGTTAAGGCGCAACGTGGGTTACGTTAAGGCGCAACGTGGGTTACGTTAAGGCGCAACGTGGGTTACGTTAAGGCGCAACGTGGGTTACGTTAAGGCCCAATATAGG
This sequence comes from Schistocerca americana, assembly GCF_021461395.2. Classification (NCBI taxonomy): domain Eukaryota; kingdom Metazoa; phylum Arthropoda; class Insecta; order Orthoptera; family Acrididae; genus Schistocerca; species Schistocerca americana. Next base: position 16,609 of record NW_025725686.1, on the reverse strand, counting down.
TTAGGTTAAGGCCCAATATAGGTTAGGTTAAGGCCCAATATAGGTTAGGTTAAGGCCCAATATAGGTTAGGTTAAGGCCCAATATAGGTTAGGTTAAGGTACAATATAGGTTAGGTTAAGGTACAATATAGGTTAGGTTAAGGTACAATATGGGTTAGGTTAAGGCGCAATATGGGTTAGGTTAAGGCGCAATATGGGTTAGGTTAAGGCGCAATATGGGTTAGGTTAAGGCGCAACGTGGGTTACGTTAAGGCGCAACGTGGGTTACGTTAAGGCGCAACGTGGGTTACGTTAAGGCGCAACGTGGGTTACGTTAAGGCGCAACGTGGGTTACGTTAAGGCCCAATATAGGTTAGGTTAAGGCCCAATATAGGTTAGGTTAAGGCCCAATATAGGTTAGGTTAAGGCCCAATATAGGTTAGGTTAAGGTACAATATGGGTTAGGTTAAGGTACAATATGGGTTAGGTTAAGGTACAATATAGGTTAGGTTAAGGCGCAACGTGGGTTACGTTAAGGCCCAATATAGGTTAGGTTAAGGCCCAATATAGGTTAGGTTAAGGCCCAATATAGGTTAGGTTAAGGCCCAATATAGGTTAGGTTAAGGCCCAATATAGGTTAGGTTAAGGTACAATATAGGTTAGGTTAAGGTACAATATAGGTTAGGTTAAGGTACAATATGGGTTAGGTTAAGGTACAATATGGGTTAGGTTAAGGTACAATATAGGTTAGGTTAAGGCACAATATGGGTTAGGTTAAGGCGCAATATGGGTTAGGTTAAGGCGCAATATGGGTTAGGTTAAGGCGCAATATGGGTTAGGTTAAGGCGCAATATGGGTTAGGTTAAGGCACAATACGGGTTAGGTTAAGGCACAATACGGGTTAGGTTAAGGCACAATACGGGTTAGGTTAAGGCACAATACGGGTTAGGTTAAGGCACACATTGTTGTAAGGAAAGGTGTTTTCGGGGGGGGGGGGGGGGGGGCTGGTTTGTTGATTGTGATTATCGTAAGTAAATGACTGCGGCATCATCTGATTTGCCACGTCAGGGTGCACCTTTGGCTCATAACAGGCGGCGCTCTGATTCCATGCTTGTGGCAGACCTGTGTCTTTCATTCGTGCCATTGTTTGTGTGGTGTGACAGGAGGCAGTATTGTGATGTTGGGTGCACCCCTGTGTAGGACATGTGTGGGTGTTGGTGGCTTAGCTGAGCAATGGTGGTTGTCGGAAGGGTGGGATATTCTGTTTTCCGAGTGGACCTCCCGGTCTGGTTATGATAGTGTGGATTGTCTAATGTGGCAGAGAGGATGCACTGGGTGTTGTTCCATGCTGGTGCTTAGATATTGTCTGTGTGCCTGTTACAGGCAGAGAGTAGTGCGTGATAAGAGTGTCTGGCTGACGTGTGATTGTGAGCAGAGTCTTTCAGCATGTATACGGACAGTTGTATACATTATCTGTATTCTGATGGCTCTATCTATTACTAATCAGCGCCGTGTATACGTTTAATCCGGTTCCAGTCGAAACTATTGTATCTCTGTACATTAGTGACACGGCGAGCCCGCTATGTAGTTACTCGTCTCGGCAGCTTCCACCGGTGTATGGCAAATGATT
>NW_025725686.1:0-10000 GCF_021461395.2 Schistocerca americana | reverse complement strand
CACCGAGCAGACCGTAATGGGGCGAAAGTCAGCGGGGGATGTTGGTGCAGCCGTTTTCGGGAGAAGGGACGTCCGCGCGCGAAGCAGGCGTTCCGGAAGGGCGCGGGCCAGAAGGAAGAGATTCATCACTTTCACCAGGACTTCGTGCGGCAGACGCCGCAACTCCGCTGGGGTAAGGCCGTCCGGCCCGGCTGCTGATCCCCTGGGCGGCAACGCGGCGGCGACCTCCTCATGTGTGACCGGCCCCCATATGCACTCGAGAGCGACAGGCTCTGAGTGCGGGAGGAGGCGGTCACGAATGAAGCCCGCGGTGGAGATGGGCTTCTTGGTGAAGAGGTCCGCCCAGAAGTCCAGCAGACCAGGGATGGCAGGTGGCGGCTGGAGCAGGGTGCCATCCAAGAGGCCGCGCACGCAACGCGCACGCGACCGTCGGAAGGCATCCTGCGTTCTCGCGTACTCCCAGCGGCGCCGCTTGCGCTTCTGCGTCGGCGGCGCGGCAGGCGGCCGCTTCGATGGTTGGCGCGGCCGCTGTGTCCTGGTGATCGATCTCTCCCCTCTGGACCCGACCGACGCAAGGGCATCCGGGAGCATGCCCAGGATGACATCGGGCGGCGTGCCCCGCCCCAGACCGATGACACGATCCAGGGCAGAGAAACGCTGGGCGGAAGCGGGTAGCCCCGCCAGATGCTCCCAGATGGCGGCGTCAGTCGGCCCCTCCGGCGGCGGCCCGGTGGTGTCGGCCGCGAAGTCCTCGGCTGCGTCGACGGGCGGCGCAGCGGCCTCGCCCGCGTCAGGCAGCGGGCTCGCCGCTCCCCGGCGGGACGCCGGCTCTTCCCCCCCGACCGATCTCAAGCGCCTCCATGAATTGGCGGACAAGCTGCTTGTGGGCAGCTTGCCGCCGTCGGCACTTGATTGCCTCAAGCGTTCGGTCGGGGAACATCCTGATGAGCTCTTGATTTACAAAGAAGAACCGGGCGTCCCTCTCGAGGAACAGTTCGGCCTCTGCCTTGGCGAGCGACAGGACTTCTTCCTCCGTCCACCTCGCGCGATGCCTCTCCGTGACGATCTCCGCGTTGGCGGCCGCAAGATGTTGGCGGCGGCGATGGACCCCGAGACCGTTCTTGGTTGTAAAGCTGCGGTGGCACTCACTACAGGTATACATAGCTGCAAAAGTTACAAGATTTTCGGCACGGCCGGTTGGCCGGCTAGGTGCTGGGGGAGTTGGGGTGGCACCTTCAGCGGAAGGGCCACCACTTATTCTCTGCTTACTGCCCCCAACTAAAAAAAAGGGATAGTGCGAGGGGGGGCTGGTAACCCCCCCCAAGCCCCTGGTGCGGTCTTCCACTCTGCGAAATCAGCGGGCCCACGAGAAGGGGAGAAGACTGCAGGAGAGGAGAGGCTAAGAGGGCTAGGCCCATGTATTGCGCATCACTCTCCCTGTAACTATAACCCAAGGAAGGCACCTCGCAGCAGCAGCACGACTACATCAAGACCGCACTTCGAGAAGCCAAGTCCGGATGCAGCCACACCACCGCCACTTGGCCACCTTAAGAGAGTCATAGTTACTCCCGCCGTTTACCCGCGCTTGCTTGAATTTCTTCACGTTGACATTCAGAGCACTGGGCAGAAATCACATTGCGTCAACACCCGCTAGGGCCATCGCAATGCTTTGTTTTAATTAGACAGTCGGATTCCCCCAGTCCGTGCCAGTTCTGAGTTGATCGTTGAATGGCGGCCGAAGAGAATCCGCGCACCCGCGCGCCCCCGGAGGAGCACGCTAAGGCGGACGCGGCCTCGCAGCAAGGAAGATCCGTGGGAGGCCAAGGCACGGGACCGAGCTCGGATCCTGCACGCAGGTTGAAGCACCGGGGCGCGAACGCCGCGCAGGCGCGCGCATCCTGCACCGCCGGCCAGCACGAGGCCAACCAACGGCGAGAGCAGACCACGCCCGCGCTAAACGCCCGCACTTACCGGCACCCCTACGGCACTCACCTCGCCCAGGCCCGGCACGTTAGCGCTGACCCACTTCCCGACCAAGCCCGACACGCCCCCGATCCTCAGAGCCAATCCTTATCCCGAAGTTACGGATCCAATTTGCCGACTTCCCTTACCTACATTATTCTATCGACTAGAGGCTCTTCACCTTGGAGACCTGCTGCGGATATGGGTACGAACCGGCGCGACACCTCCACGTGGCCCTCTCCCGGATTTTCAAGGTCCGAGGGGAAGATCGGGACACCGCCGCAACTGCGGTGCTCTTCGCGTTCCAAACCCTATCTCCCTGCTAGAGGATTCCAGGGAACTCGAACGCTCATGCAGAAAAGAAAACTCTTCCCCGATCTCCCGACGGCGTCTCCGGGTCCTTTTGGGTTACCCCGACGAGCATCTCTAAAAGAGGGGCCCGACTTGTATCGGTTCCGCTGCCGGGTTCCGGAATAGGAACCGGATTCCCTTTCGCCCAACGGGGGCCAGCACAAAGTGCATCATGCTATGACGGCCCCCATCAACATCGGATTTCTCCTAGGGCTTAGGATCGACTGACTCGTGTGCAACGGCTGTTCACACGAAACCCTTCTCCGCGTCAGCCCTCCAGGGCCTCGCTGGAGTATTTGCTACTACCACCAAGATCTGCACCGACGGCGGCTCCAGGCAGGCTCACGCCCAGACCCTTCTGCGCCCACCGCCGCGACCCTCCTACTCGTCAGGGCTTCGCGGCCGGCCGCAAGGACCGGCCATGACTGCCAGACTGACGGCCGAGTATAGGCACGACGCTTCAGCGCCATCCATTTTCAGGGCTAGTTGCTTCGGCAGGTGAGTTGTTACACACTCCTTAGCGGATTCCGACTTCCATGGCCACCGTCCTGCTGTCTTAAGCAACCAACGCCTTTCATGGTTTCCCATGAGCGTCGATTCGGGCGCCTTAACTCGGCGTTTGGTTCATCCCACAGCGCCAGTTCTGCTTACCAAAAGTGGCCCACTTGGCACTCCGATCCGAGTCGTTTGCTCGCGGCTTCAGCATATCAAGCAAGCCGGAGATCTCACCCATTTAAAGTTTGAGAATAGGTTGAGGTCGTTTCGGCCCCAAGGCCTCTAATCATTCGCTTTACGGATGAGACTCGTACGAGCACCAGCTATCCTGAGGGAAACTTCGGAGGGAACCAGCTACTAGATGGTTCGATTAGTCTTTCGCCCCTATACCCAGCTCCGACGATCGATTTGCACGTCAGAATCGCTACGGACCTCCATCAGGGTTTCCCCTGACTTCGTCCTGGCCAGGCATAGTTCACCATCTTTCGGGTCCCAACGTGTACGCTCTAGGTGCGCCTCACCTCGCAATGAGGACGAGACGCCCCGGGAGTGCGGAGGCCGCCGCCCCGTGAAGGGCGGGGAAGCCCCATCCTCCCTCGGCCCGCGCAAGGCGAGACCTTCACTTTCATTACGCCTTTAGGTTTCGTACAGCCCAATGACTCGCGCACATGTTAGACTCCTTGGTCCGTGTTTCAAGACGGGTCGTGAAATTGTCCAAAGCTGAAGCGCCGCTGACGGGAGCGATTATTCCGCCCGAGAGCATCCCGAGCCAACAGCGGCGCGGGTCCGGGGCCGGGCCAGGTAGGTCCGTCATCCGGGAAGAACCGCGCGCGCTTGCCGGGAGCCCGAGCGCCCAAAGGGGCGAATCGACTCCTCCAGATATACCGCCGGGCAGCCAGCCAGGACACCGGGGCTCTGCCCAACAGACGCGAACCGAGGCCCGCGGAAGGACAGGCTGCGCACCCGGGCCGTAGGCCGGCACCCAGCGGTCGCGACGTCCTACTAGGGGAGAAGTGCGGCCCACCGCACACCGGAACGGCCCCACCCCGCGGCGAGTGGAAAGGCAACCGGACACGACCCCGCCGCGGATTGCTCCGCGCGGGCGGCCGGCCCCATCTGCCGAGGGCGGAGGCCAGTGGCCGGATGGGCGTGAATCTCACCCGTTCGACCTTTCGGACTTCTCACGTTTACCCCAGAACGGTTTCACGTACTTTTGAACTCTCTCTTCAAAGTTCTTTTCAACTTTCCCTCACGGTACTTGTTCGCTATCGGTCTCGTGGTCATATTTAGTCTCAGATGAGTTTACCACCCACTTGGAGCTGCACTCTCAAGCAACCCGACTCGAAGGAGAGGTCCGCCGACGCTCGCACCGGCCGCTACGGGCCTGGCACCCTCTAACGGGCCGTGGCCTCATTCAAGTTGGACTTGGGCTCGGCGCGAGGCGTCGGGGTAGTGGACCCTCCCAAACACCACATGCCACGACAGGCGGCAGCCTGCGGGGTTCGGTGCTGGACTCTTCCCTGTTCGCTCGCCGCTACTGGGGGAATCCTTGTTAGTTTCTTTTCCTCCGCTTAGTAATATGCTTAAATTCAGCGGGTAGTCTCGCCTGCTCTGAGGTCGTTGCACGAGGTGTCGCACGCCACACCGCCAGCCGGCTGTGCACGCTACCGAGTAAGTACCGGTATGCGAACCGCCAGGCGACGGGCGCGCATCGCACGTTTAAGGAGGCGCGGCCGGCCCCACAGGCGGCCGCGACGCTCCCAGGTCTGCGAAGCGGGGCAAACGCCGCGCGCTTCAGTATACGTAGCCGACCCTCAGCCAGACGTGCCCGGGAACGGAATCCATGGACCGCAATGTGCGTTCGAAACGTCGATGTTCATGTGTCCTGCAGTTCACATGTCGACGCGCAATTTGCTGCGTTCTTCATCGACCCACGAGCCGAGTGATCCACCGTCCTGGGTGATCTTTTTCTGAGTTTCCACTGTCTCTTTCAAGACAGTTGCATAGGCGGGACGTAGGCGTGTGGCGGCCCCTGTTCAAGCGTTCTGTGTCCAACGGCCTCACGGCCGATGGGCGTCGTACGGCTCCACACCGGAGCGGACAGGCAGTCGGGCGAAAGTCATTCAAAACCGGCGCCAGGCGCCAGGTGCCGCAGGCCAGCCGCTCCAGCGCTTCAGCGCTCGTACCACACAACATTGGCGTTAGTTTTGAGACGCACGCGTGGTTCCGCACGCGGCGCACGGCTACTGCGAGCCGTACAGGTAGCGTGTTGCGCGACACGACACGCACATCGAAAGACATGCAGTCTAGTCGGTAATGATCCTTCCGCAGGTTCACCTACGGAAACCTTGTTACGACTTTTACTTCCTCTAAATGATCAAGTTTGGTCATCTTTCCGGTAGCATCGGCAACGACAGAGTCAATGCCGCGTACCAGTCCGAAGACCTCACTAAATCATTCAATCGGTAGTAGCGACGGGCGGTGTGTACAAAGGGCAGGGACGTAATCAACGCGAGCTTATGACTCGCGCTTACTGGGAATTCCTCGTTCATGGGGAACAATTGCAAGCCCCAATCCCTAGCACGAAGGAGGTTCAGCGGGTTACCCCGACCTTTCGGCCTAGGAAGACACGCTGATTCCTTCAGTGTAGCGCGCGTGGCGGCCCAGAACATCTAAGGGCATCACAGACCTGTTATTGCTCAATCTCGTGCGGCTAGAAGCCGCCTGTCCCTCTAAGAAGAAAAGTAATCGCTGACAGCACGAAGGATGTCACGCGACTAGTTAGCAGGCTAGAGTCTCGTTCGTTATCGGAATTAACCAGACAAATCGCTCCACCAACTAAGAACGGCCATGCACCCACCACCCACCGAATCAAGAAAGAGCTATCAATCTGTCAATCCTTCCGGTGTCCGGGCCTGGTGAGGTTTCCCGTGTTGAGTCAAATTAAGCCGCAGGCTCCACTCCTGGTGGTGCCCTTCCGTCAATTCCTTTAAGTTTCAGCTTTGCAACCATACTTCCCCCGGAACCCAAAAGCTTTGGTTTCCCGAGGCTGCCCGCCGAGTCATCGGAGGAACTGCGGCGGATCGCTGGCTGGCATCTTTATGGTTAGAACTAGGGCGGTATCTGATCGCCTTCGAACCTCTAACTTTCGTTCTTGATTAATGAAAACATACTTGGCAAATGCTTTCGCTTCTGTTCGTCTTGCGACGATCCAAGAATTTCACCTCTAACGTCGCAATACGAATGCCCCCGCCTGTCCCTATTAATCATTACCTCGGGTTCCGAAAACCAACAAAATAGAACCGAGGTCCTATTCCATTATTCCATGCACACAGTATTCAGGCGGGCTTGCCTGCTTTAAGCACTCTAATTTGTTCAAAGTAAACGTGCCGGCCCACCGAGACACTCACTCAAGAGCACCCTGGTAGGATTGCAACGGGTCCGCCTCGGGACGCACGAGCACGCACGAGGGCGCGTCGCACGCCTTCAGCTCGCCCCACCGGCAGGACGTCCCACGATACATGCCAGTTAAACACCGACGGGCGGTGAACCAACAGCGTGGGACACAAATCCAACTACGAGCTTTTTAACCGCAACAACTTTAATATACGCTATTGGAGCTGGAATTACCGCGGCTGCTGGCACCAGACTTGCCCTCCTAATAGATACTCGTTAAAGGATTTAAAGTGTACTCATTCCGATTACTGGGCCTCGGATGAGTCCCGTATCGTTATTTTTCGTCACTACCTCCCCGTGCCGGGAGTGGGTAATTTGCGCGCCTGCTGCCTTCCTTGGATGTGGTAGCCGTTTCTCAGGCTCCCTCTCCGGAATCGAACCCTGATTCCCCGTTACCCGTTACAACCATGGTAGGCGCAGAACCTACCATCGACAGTTGATAAGGCAGACATTTGAAAGATGCGTCGCCGGTACGAGGACCGTGCGATCAGCCCAAAGTTATTCAGAGTCACCAAGGCAAACGGACCGGACGAGCCGACCGATTGGTTTTGATCTAATAAAAGCGTCCCTTCCATCTCTGGTCGGGACTCTGTTTGCATGTATTAGCTCTAGAATTACCACAGTTATCCAAGTAACGTGGGGTACGATCTAAGGAACCATAACTGATTTAATGAGCCATTCGCGGTTTCACCTTAATGCGGCTTGTACTGAGACATGCATGGCTTAATCTTTGAGACAAGCATATGACTACTGGCAGGATCAACCAGGAGCTGCGTCAACTAGAGCTGAGCAGCCGGCCGCCCGGGAGTGGTGTCCCGGGGGCCCGCGCGAACACGCAAGCGTCCGCTCAATTATTCTGCAAACAGGAGGAGGCTGAGCTCCCTGCACAATACACCTCGAAACCCTCTCAGGTCCCGGCGGCGCGCAGCGCCGTCCTAAGTACTTGGTCGGGTTCGAGAGAGGCGCAATCGCCCGGGAGTTTGGCGAGTAGACGCTTTAGGTGCGACCACCCGTGCTCCCAACTGAGCTTGCCGCTGCCGACAGAGGCCCGGGAGCGTGCTGTCGTGGCATTGCCGGCGGGAGACAACACGCGCCACCTACGGTGGCCGGCAGCTCCAACGCCAGCGCCACAGAAGGACAAAAGCCCCACTTGGGTGCCGAAGCGAACTCTCCCAGCACAGCGCACGCGCCAACACGTCCGCACAGCTGCGATACAAACCACCTGCGAGAACCGCAGAGGCGACCGAGCAGCAGACGGCGTCGCGGCGCCGAGCGCCGGGCGGCGGCGCATCCTCAGCGCACACAGTCCTCAATCGGACCAGCACACTGCAGATGTCCACCGCGCTTCGCACCGGGCCCGCGAGGACCTACTTTGGCCGCACGGCGCCGCGTGCAGGGTGCGCCGGCGCGCAGCTGCGCCGCCTGCCGCCTCCGTCGGCCGGCGCGCCCTGCCACTGGCCGCCCCCACCAGCGGCTGTAGCGCGTGCGCCCCACGCACCGCGCGGCCAGCACGCCGGGAGGGCCCCCCCTCACCGGCCGGGGACGGTCCCACCCAGCCACCGCCGCGTATCGCTTCACACCCACATGCCATTCACGTTCGTGGGCATGGTGGGTATCGCTGAAACAACCGGTTGGTAGCTCAACCGATCGTCGCCATCACTGATTCACCTCTAGCGAGAACAACCGCACCACAACCGTTTACCAGTTGTTCATTTGCGTAACGTCACCAGCAAACGTAGACGTCCATCGCCATTTGCAAATTCAACGATTGTTGCATGCCTGTGTCAGGTGTCACGACACACTATGTCTGCCCACATACACGCAACAACATGTGCACGCTTCGCGAACACGTGGAAGGTGGCCCCCCGTACGTATGCGATGTCCATTGCGCGAACGACTGTCAACCGGCCTCTGTCGCATGTCGCAGATGTGGAACGCAGTGCACCATGCTATCACGGTGTGTGAGAAGAGACGACTACGTCTGACAACACGCGCCACTACATCAACAGACGGCTCATGCTGATCGCCATCCACGGCATACCATACTGCAATCCAGCTCTTATAGGGAGACGACACGTAGCTGAGTGCACAATATTTGGACCGTATGGTTCGCCGTTGTTGGCGCAGTCGTGGTACGGTCACACATGTACCACGATGTATCATTCAGTACATGAGGACCAATGTGCAGTACAGTGTGTGATTTGGACGTACAACATCAGCGGACAGTTGACACACGCCGTACCACAACGTAGGCTGTGCTTCGCCATGCAAATGCCAATGAACAACTGCGAAGGGCATTGAGCATGTACGTCCTGCTGCCATCCGCATTACAGTGTATAGCTGCAAGGTGTTTAACATGAAGCGATACTCTGGGGACCAGGCAGTGCGAGTAGCAAACTATATTGCGGGGGTTGCAGTTAGGCAACACCACACTAATTTAACGCGTCGTATGACAATTACAGAGCAGGTTAAGGCCCAACGTGTGTTGGGTTAAGGCCCAACGTGTGTTGGGTTAAGGCCCAACGTGTGTTGGGTTAAGGCCACAACGTGTGTTGGGTTAAGGCCCAACGTGTGTTGGGTTAAGGCCCAACGTGTGTTGGGTTAAGGCCCAACGTGTGTTGGGTTAAGGCCCAACGTGTGTTGGGTTAAGCCCAACGTGTGTTGGGTTAAGGCCCAACGTGTGTTGGGTTAAGGCCCAACGTGTGTTGGGTTAAGGCCCAACGTGTGTTGGGTTAAGGCCCAACGTGTGTTGGGTTAAGGCCCAACGTGTGTTGGGTTAAGGCCCAACGTGTGTTGGGTTAAGGCCCAACGTGTGTTGGGTTAAGGCCCAACGTGTGTTGGGTTAAGGCCCAACGTGTGTTGGGTTAAGGCCCAACGTGTGTTGGGTTAAGGCCCAACGTGTGTTGGGTTAAGGCCCAACGTGTGTTGGGTTAAGGCCCAACGTGTGTTGGGTTAAGGCCCAACGTGTGTTGGGTTAAGGCCCAACGTGTGTTGGGTTAAGGCCCAACGTGTGTTGGGTTAAGGCCCAACGTGTGTTGGGTTAAGGCGCAACGTGTGTTGGGTTAAGGCGCAACGTGGGTTACGTTAAGGCGCAACGTGGGTTACGTTAAGGCGCAACGTGGGTTACGTTAAGGCGCAACGTGGGTTACGTTAAGGCGCAACGTGGGTTACGTTAAGGCGCAACGTGGGTTACGTTAAGGCGCAACGTGGGTTACGTTAAGGCGCAACGTGGGTTACGTTAAGGCGCAACGTGGGTTACGTTAAGGCCCAATATAGGTTAGGTTAAGGCCCAATATAGGTTAGGTTAAGGCCCAATATAGGTTAGGTTAAGGCCCAATATAGGTTAGGTTAAGGTACAATATAGGTTAGGTTAAGGTACAATAAGGGTTAGGTTAAGGTACAATATAGGTTAGGTTAAGGTACAATATGGGTTAGGTTAAGGTACAATATGGGTTAGGTTAAGGCGCAATATGGGTTAGGTTAAGGCGCAATATGGGTTAGGTTAAGGCGCAATATGGGTTAGGTTAAGGCGCAATATGGGTTAGGTTAAGGCGCAATATGGGTTAGGTTAAGGCGCAATATGGGTTAGGTTAAGGGCGCAATATGGGTTAGGTTAAGGCGCAATATGGGTTAGGTTAAGGCGCAATATTAGGTTAAGGTACAATATAGGGTTAGGTTAAGGTACAATATAGGTTAGGTTAAGGTACAATATAGGTTAGGTTAAGGTACAATAGGG
>NW_025725685.1:0-25838 GCF_021461395.2 Schistocerca americana | reverse complement strand
CCGCGGCCTGTCATCCTTCCTTCCTCGGGCAAAGCAAAACGTGCACAAACAGCAGCTGCAGCGTCTCGCGAGTCGGCTACGGTCTGCGCCCAGCGCGCCCGCCGCCCCCCTATATAGACTCTGGCCCGCCCTCCCCCCCCACCACGCGCAACCGAGGGGCATATAAGCGCAGCACGGAGGCGCGCGGGCCCGTTGTCAAGGCAGCACCGGACGCCGCGCCGCACCTAACCTCCACGCACGCCGCTCCGCTACCGCTACCGCTACCGCCATGGCCCGCACAAAGCAAACGGCCCGCAAGTCCACCGGCGGAAAGGCGCCGCGCAAACAGCTCGCCACCAAGGCGGCGAGGAAGAGCGCGCCCGCCACCGGAGGCGTCAAGAAGCCCCACCGCTACAGGCCGGGCACCGTCGCCCTGCGAGAAATCAGGCGCTACCAGAAGAGCACAGAGCTGCTCATCCGCAAGCTGCCATTCCAGCGCCTAGTGCGCGAGATCGCCCAGGACTTCAAGACCGACCTGCGCTTCCAGAGCTCCGCAGTCATGGCCCTGCAGGAGGCCAGCGAGGCTACCTCGTCGGCCTCTTCGAAGACACCAACCTGTGCGCCATCCACGCCAAGCGCGTCACCATCATGCCCAAGGACATCCAGCTCGCGCGCCGCATCCGCGGCGAGCGCGCCTAAACCGCGCCGCGGCACCGCACCGCACAAACAAAAAACGGCCCTTTTCAGGGCCACTAACATCTCTCCGTCGCGAGCAAACTTTGTCGGTCGCCTGCCTCTCGCCCCGCAACCCAAAAAACAAAAACCACCACTTCCCGTCCGTCCGCCACACCCGCTCACTCTGCCTGCCTGCTAGCAGCGCGCAACAATCACACATCATCCCTCCCCGGCGCTCAAAGCGCACAATACCCAACGGCCGACGTCACACCGCACGGGTGGCTGGCCGGCCGCCGCTTTCGTTTTTCGAAATCAAAAACAAAAAAAACCCGCACTCCACTCCGACGGCCAACGGCCAGGCAGGCTCGCTCGCTCGCTCTACACGCCACCGAAATCCCCCGCCGACTCCTTCCCACATCTCAACGTGCCCCCCGTTGCAAAACATAACACACACACAAAGGAACAAAACAAAGACCAGACACGACAGACATCCGAGAAGAACGAACGCAGGCAAGCCAACCAACGTATTCAAACAAAACAACGTGACAGAAAACCAACCGTCGGCCGCCGCCACAAAACAAACACGGCGACAATCAACCACGACATCAGCAACAACACCGCTTACCCGCTACCGCCGCCCACACCCGCCACCGACCCCCGCAATCCAACCACCACGGCACGCAAACAGCATCCCCCACGGGCATACAGAAACGCCAGACAGACAGACACACACCCACACCAAACGCAACACGACAATCAAAACCTTCCCCGACGTGCTTTGATGGCCCTGAGAAGGGCCGTTTTGGGCCGCGCGTCTCTTGCGCGCCACTAGACGACGACGGGCGGTGGGGACGACGGAGTCAAGCGCCAAACCCTTCCTTTCCCCATCTCTTTCTCCTCTACTCTACTTCTTCTTCTTGGGCGAAGCCTTCGCCTTAGACGGCGTCGTCGCCTTCTTCGGGCGCGGCGCCTTCGGCTTCTTCGTCGGAACCTTGGCGGCCTTCTTCGCCTTCGACGGCGACTTGGCCTTGGCCGGCTTGGCCGCAGCCGCCTTCTTTCGCACCCGCGGGAGCGGCCGACGCCGCAGACGCCTTCTTGGCGGCGCCCGCCTTCCGACCGGTCGCCGCCTTCACGCCACCAGCCTTCTTTGCGCCGGCCGCACGGGCGCCCTTCTTCTCCTTGCTGGCCGGAGCGGCGCGCTTCTTCTTGGCACCGCCAGCACGAGCCTTGCCGCCCTCGGCCGCCCCCCGCCGCCGCCGCGCCGGCAAGCTTGAACGAGCCGGACGCGCCTTTCCCCTTCGTCTGCACCAGCTCGCCCCGCCACGACGGGCCGACTTGAGGTACTTCTTGATAAACGGCGCCAGCTTCTCCGCGTCCAGCTTGTAGTGCGCGGCTATGTACTTCTTGATCGCCTGCAGCGACGACCCGCCGCGCTCCTTCAGACTCTTGATGGCGGCCGTCACCATCTCAGAGGTGCGCGGGTGCGCAGGCTTGGCGCGCGGCTTCTTCGCAGACGACGCAGACTTGGCCTTCTTCGTAGTGCCGGTGGCGGCGGGTGCCGCAGCAGTCTCGTTCGTAGCCGCCTGATCTGCCCATTTCGACGACGCGCCTAACACACAGCGAGAGCGAGAGCGAGAGCGAGCGGGACGGCAGGCACGCAAGCACAGCACAGCAGAGCAGAGAATCACAAGGGCCCAGCCAGTGTCGCGGGCGGGCGCGGACGGCCGAGAGAGCGGCCGCCACTCTGCGCGCCGCCGCGCCGCGCCGCCTCCCGCGCTTGCTACCGCCCCAACGTCCGAACGTCCGACAGCCTGTGCGGAGCAGCCCCAAACCTGCGCCACAACCGCCCGCGCCCTTTCAAACCACCGAGGATGGGGCTACACACAGCCACACCACAGTCGCCAACCAGTCGCCACGGCAGCGCCGCAAACCACGGCCAAACTGCAGCTACCGCGCGCTACAGCCTGGGTCGGCCCGCCGAGAATCGCCCGCCCCCGCCCAAATGCCGCCCCCACAGCCCCAGCCGACGACCCGCCCACAATGGCCAAACCTTCGGCAAAACTCCCACACCGTCGCCGCGGCAGCCCGGCCAGCGCGCCGGCGCCACAAATGCCCACCACAAGCCGAGGCGTGCGGCGATTGACGGCCGTGCAAACGCGCCTCCGCCGCCCCAATCGCCTTCCGTCGCCCTCCCGCCGATTCCCGATCGGCCCGCAGCCGTCGGGCCACATCGCGCGCCGTCCTCCTCCTCTCGCCCGCCAACATTCACAGCCGTTTCTCAACAATTGCCCGCCGCAAACGGACGCCGCCTGCGCAACAGGCGCCGCCGCCCCTCGCCGCTTCCGACCCAACCCCTCGACCGAGGCAAACCGCAATCCGAATCTACAGACCAACCCAATCTGCCGTCAGCACACACGACAGCCGACCTTACACGTTACGCGTTACACATTACGTGTACACGTCTAGGTTAGGTTAGGTTAGGTTAGGTGGACGTGGGTTAGGTTAAGGGGACTTGGGTTAGGTTAAGCGTCAAACTTAGGTAAGCATTCAAACACGTCAGGCGTCAGAGGTTAGGTTAGGTTAGGTTAGGTTAGGGTTAGGTTAGGTTCGGTTAGGTTACACGTTAGGTTAAGGGGTCAGTGCTAGGTTTAAGAAGCGTCAAACGTAGGTTCAAAAAGCGTTCAAACGTGAGGCGTGAGCCGGACAGCTTACCTTTACGTAGACGTTAGGGGCTCCACAGGCTGAGCTCACCTCGCCACACCACAGGTTAGGTTCGGTTCGCTCGGCTCAGCGTAAAGCGCCGAGGTCAGGGTTACGTTCGTTCACCTTCGGGCGCCACACTTTCGGTTGAAAGGTCGCGACGGGGACGACGTCGGCAGGCACGCCGCAAACGAACAAAAACGTACAGACGACGTCGAAAACCGCCGACAGACGGGGGAGCAGGCACGACCACGACCAGATACCGAGCGCGAACGAGACACACGCGAACCACCCCCACCGGCCAAAGGGCACCACACGACAACCCAGAGCACCACGTGTCGACACCAGAGCAACCCGCCGCTCACGCGACATGGCTGGCACCGAAGGGCAACCGCCCGCAACTGCGCTTTCCGCGCCGGCCCGGATGCACGTCGTGCTACAACAACACCACTACCGTACACAGCCGCTGTTCACAACATCACTATCAATGGCGCGCCCGCGGCTCGCCGCCGTCGCAGTCGCAGCCCCAACGCCAGCACTTTTGCACCACCATTCACACGCACCGCACCACAGCTCGCCGACACAGCCGAACAAAACAAACACCACACAACAACAACAGCAACAACGCCGCCGCCTCTACTTGTGCCGGCGACCCACCCCGCCGATGGCGCACCTTTCCTTTCGCCAGCCGGCAATCGACACACACGCACCCACCCCCCCCCCCCCCGGGGCCCAGTGCAAAAAACAAAACAAACAAAAAAAAACACAAACGACACGGGAAGCGCACACCGCCGCTTCGCGCGCACGCCACCAACCAGTCGTCGCCTCACAATAACAAACACAAACAAAATAAACTAACAACTAGGGCAACACAAAACAAAAACGCCTCGCACGAACCGCCCACAAAAAGGACAAGCACACGCACAGCCTCTGCTGACGACCACGACGCAGCGGCACGCTGCTCCTGTCCCGCGCCCCGCGCCCCACTCGATTCACAACTCACGCGACACCGTCAACGACGGGCTCGCTTACGCGCAACCTACCACCTTTCCGCCAACGACGCACAGCCCCAGCCCCACCCGACGACGCCGTGGCAACGACTGCACTTTCACCACCGCCTCCCCCTTCCCCCCCAAAACACACACACACACACACACACACACACACAGAGCCAGCCAAAAACGCACTCGCGACCCACACATGCACGTGCATCGCCACACGCCAACCAGTCAACGTCGACAACCACACGCACGGCTCGAAACGAAACCCGGGCGTCCTTCCACGTTGCCATCAAGCTACGCGACACAAGACACAAGGAACCAACACAACAGCCGGCCCCACTAATTCCCACTCTCACGCCGCAAAAAGCACACCGAAACCGCCAAACGCACGCACATTCCCCTTCGCACTGACACCGACCGGCTCGCTACCACACACCTCTCGGCAGCCCGTTTCACGCCAATTCGCCACACCGGCCCCACAGTCGACAAGCGCCCGCCCTGTACGGCACACGCAACGACGCAGCGCAGCAAAGGGCGCCCGCAACACATACCTCTCCTCCTCCCTCTCTCTCTCCGCCGCCCGACGCGCCAACCGCCACACCACACCGCCAGCCACTCGCAAATTGTGCACTGCCACCAGCCACACGTCCAACCACGCCGCGCCGCCTCCGGCCACCCGCCAGGGGGCGCTCACGTCCGCGACAACAGCGCGGCCCGCCGGGCCGGGCCGACCGAACCGAGCCGCCGCTGCTCTGCACTCGGGCACGGCCACACCCTGCTGCAGACCGGGCTCGTCTCTCTGTACGCGTCTGCCTGCGCATCAACACAACACGACCTTTTTTTTTTTTTTTTTTTTTTCCTCTCTACCGCCATCCCTTCTTCTCGCGTTTTACTCGTTGTTGCAGCAGCGGCGCACACCTACACATCCACAGCCCCAGCCCCAGCCCCAGCCGAGCCGGCCTCACCTCAGGGCCCGCCGCCAGCGTCTCTCCTCGGGCACAGGTGCGGTGCTGTGGCCGCCCCATCCAACCGCATTGCTGGCCGTCCAGCCGCCAGGCGTTCCCACTGCCGCGAGCCACGCCGCGCACCGACCCTGCTGCAGAAAACGAAGCATAGCCAGAGACCGACCGATACACAAAGCAAGCCGTCGCCTCGCCTCTTGTCCTTCCTGCCTTCCTTCCGCCCCCGCCCTTCTCACACCACCGCCTCTCCACTTTCGCCCCCCCCCCCCTCCTTCTTTTTTTTTTTTTGTTTTCTTCTTTCTTTCTTTCTTTCTTTCTTTCTTTCTTTCTTTCTTTCTTTGGCCCTCTCTCCTTCCCGCCATGGCGGTTACGGCACCGCCTGCAGCGGCAGATTTTTTTGCGCCCACACGCCTACTCCTACCACCATTAACCTTGCCCTGCCCTGCCCATCAACGTCGCAGTCGAACCGACGCTTGCCAACACACTGCCGACGTTCCTTTCTCTTTTCGGCCTACGCCCATTACGCGCCGCCGCCACAGCACCTTCCCTTCCCACAACACACCGACGTCATCACACGCACCCAAAACAGGGGCCACGACCGTGTTCCTCGCCCACTCCCATCCCGCACGGTACGCACATTCCCAACTATTACCGCGCACCCTCCCTTTCCAATCTGTGTGTCTCTGTGTCTGCGTCCTGTCCGCGCGTGACGCCTCTCAACATCCGCCGTCCCCCGTCCCCCGTCCCGTTTCGCCCCCATGCCGTCGTCGCGCCGCCTCCTCCCCGTCCACCGCCGCCCCTGTCCGCCCCGCACCACACCATACACCGCTGCTTGTCCCGGCCGTTGCCACCAAAGGCGCCGACCGCAAACGCGCCACGCCGCAGCCCCCGTGCGTCTCGCGCTCGCTTGCATCTCCGTGCCGACGCTGCCTCTCTTCCCGCTCGCACTCGACCTCGACAACACAGTCTTTGGCTCCGCCACTGCGTGTTCCGGTGGTACGCACGCTGCAACACGTATGTATTCATTACCAGAGCGATGGCGAGGCATGACAGCATCTCTGTCTGACCAGAGAGTTATTTATCGTTGCTAGTCGGCGCTTGGACCGCGCCAGACGACAGTAGTGGCACGCACCGGGTCGCCAGGAACAGTTGTTATATATATTGTAGCGCGAGTCGGGAGAGGTAGTAGTCGGTCGACAGTAGTAGCGGGTGGACGGTTGTACTGAGCGGGCGTCGGCGGCGTGCTCTGCTCGTCTCGCGACTGGTCACGGTTCGGGACGATGTATAGTATATTGTGTTATAATCAAAAGGTAGTGTGAAGCTGCATTTTGCGCAAATCTGATAACGTATGTTCATTGTACATATTTTGTTCAACAACAAAAGCCCCACTATTACTTTTTTCTAACGTAACTTTTGTCTTTTAACGAAAAACATTCACTTTTTAAAGACTACTTCCTATGGCATTTCCCTCCAAGGAGTGCAAATTAATTACCAGCCAGCACTCATCATTGCACACAGCTGTGTAAGGGGTATCTACAAATTGAGGAGCGGATACAAATGCAATTTTTTTTTGTTTTTTTTTGTGTGTTGTAACCTCCCCGCAAAATTTAAAATAATGGACAATGTTATTTACGGATGCTAATGGACATTGCGCTAATTGTAACCTCGCCCACAATGAGAGGTATTGAAAATGGCAACAAACATGTGAATTTCGCAATCTGACTCAAATATAAATTCTTCACAACATTTAAAGTCCGTTTCAGTGACAAGAAACTTCGATTAAACCGAACTATCGGTCTTTGGCCCTGTGCAAAACAATCAGAATTAAAAGTCTTACCTCGGAATAAATGGATGTCACAACATTTCTGCTCTTGTTTGTTGCGCAGCGCTTGGAGGAACTGCATTGCAAATAATAATATTCTCTTTTTGTTGTGATTTTAGTGCAATCTTTCTTCAAAGACGTGGAATGAAATGTGAAGTGCAACGAACTCATTAGTTCAATAAACAATTAAATGTTTGAAAAATGCTTTTGAAATAAAAATTAGTATTGGGGAACTTGTTTGGAGAATAATTACAATAAATAAAAATTGTTCATTATCTAATGATTATATTAATTAACAGTATACCTTATTCACCATCTTGACCAGTGTTGCCGACCGCCTACATCACACAACCGCACTCGGCTGCTACTACTGACCGACCGCTCTGCATGACGACTATTAGCGTACTGCACGCGACGACTACTGACAGAGTACAGCCCTCAACTAGACAGACCTACAGACTCGCAACGACTGACTGACTGACTGACTGACTGACTGAGAACCGCTCGCAACACTCGCGCGGTCCAGCGCAAACTCTCTGGTCACAGACGCTACAATGTCTCGCCATCGCTGCTATGTTACATACGTGTTTCAGTGTCTTTTTCATTGGGGTAACGATCTTTGGCTCTTTTTATTCTGGATACAGGGCCAAAAGGTCAACGCTGCTGCCCTTATACAATTTATCAGGTTTCATTATGTCTGTTGCAATGTTACATACGGTTCATTCTTTCATTCATATTATCGTTGGGTTTGTTTTGTAGGGACGTTAACATTCTGGCCACATTTTTATTATCATCGGACCCTCTGCTACTTGTGCAGGAGGTTATACCTGGGTCCATTTCCATTTCCATTTACATTCTAATATTGATAGACCTTTTGTTTTCTTTTTTGTTTCTTGTTGTTTTTCCTTCTTTTTTTTTGTTTTGTTTTTTCCCGCTCTCACCACCACCACCACCGCCGCATCACGCCTTCCGTTTTCTTGGTTTTCTTTCTGTTCTTCAACTGCTTCAACATCACCGCGCCCCATTTCCACACCACAAGCCATCAGCCTCCAAGACGGGCAGGCGCAGTGTGCCATTTCCGGCGCACAAGCACACCCGTACGGTACTCTCCTCGCCCCCACGCCACCAACAACACAGCGACCACGCGGCTTTCAGGCACGGCACGGCACCGGCGAAATGCGCCGCCCCCGCCCCTCCGCGCATCCGTCCGTCTCGCCACGTTCACTGACAGCCGCGTCTGCGGCTACACCACGACAACCACAACACAACACCGCTCCCTCCCTGGCAACTCATTGTTTTTCTCCTCCTCTTTTGCACAAACCACAACGCCGAGCACAGCGCAAGCCACCCACACCGCGCCCCTCCCCGTCCCGCCTCTCTTTGGCCGCCGCTCCTCGTTTGCCCCCTCCCATCTCCCGAAATGCCATGCCATGCCAGCAGCGTTACGCATGCCCCTCCCCTGTCCACACAACACTACCGCCAAACGAACAGCCTTCCGGCCACATGCAGGGCACGCCCACCTCCAAACACTGCCAATTCACGGACGCACACACTCACTTTCTCGACACCTTTCTGTACGGAGGGTGCGTCATCTCGACCGTGACAGAAGTGACGGCAACTATCGACGATCCATTTCCCCCCACTGGTAAAACATGTCCACTAACACCTACATACATCATTCAAGTACACAGACAATAGCATACACACAATGGGAGGGCACACGAACATGGACGGCACGGCACTGTCATACACTCTTCCTCAGAACCATATCAACAAACGTTACGTACATCCGGGAAAGCGAGAAAGCGAAAGCAAAGGCAAAGCCCAATGCAGCCGTCAAAGGTAACGTTCACCACGGCAGACTCTTGCAGCCGCGCCGCCGTTAAACGCATTTTCAGTGCGGCTCCAATACGCTCCGACACGGGAACGTTCCGTTGCTCTACGAATGCGTTTCTCCCCTTTTTCCCTTCCTCTCTCTTTTGCCCCCCCTCCTTGCACTCTTGCCTCATTCCTCACGTTCTGCCCAGACATTCGACCGATCAAAGTCAACCCTTCGTTACCGTTCTCAGCGCGACGGTGTACAACAGTATGACGGGTGTGCCCAAGACTTCGGTTCAGTTGCGTGACGCCGGTCTATCGCGCCGATCGACAGTTACTCAGGGGGCGACGGATCGGACCACGTCACCGACACACAAAACACTTTCAAACAAACAAATACATACCGGATGGACACAGACAAACACGTGTACAGACATTCGCCAAACAAACGACCGCCGCCGCCGCCGCCGTCGTCGTCTAGCGTCGCGCTTACTGTACTGCACTGGACACGCGTGCATCTTGAATGACGACATCGGTGTGCGTGCGTCGTACGCAATCAGTCAGACACGGCTATCAGAAATCAGAGTCGAATGGTACATCATCGTGCGTGTCGCCGTACACGTACAGTACAATACAACAACAATGCGTCTTAATGGCACGTTCATTTCAACGTCACTCACACACCTCCACGCTGCAGTTACGTCGCACCATTGTCAAAAACTCGGCGTACAGCAAAGGGAATAGTGGGCGGCAAAAAACAAACCAAACAACAAAAAACATTTCACATTTCACCCTCGCCATGTATGATGTGCAAAAAAAAAAACAAACCCGCAAACGGCCGTCGTTACGGTGACACAAAAGTCGCCGATCGCACTGTCCCCCCCTCGCAGACAGGTAACACACACACACACACACACCCCAACACCAATGGGTCAAAACCACTCCAACGAGGCGTGCCACCATTCCACGCCACGGCGACCAACCTCGTGGCCGTACCCCGCAACACGCTTTGACGCGCCCCCCCCACCCACAATCAAAATGCACACATACATCACAGCCGTCCACACAAACAACAACAACAACAATTCGCCCCTTCCCGCAAAAGGCAAGTTGGTGGCCCTGAAAAGGGCCCGTTTTGCCGCTCTCGCAACGGAGGAGCCTTCTCCATCCTTCCTTCCATTCCAGAGCCACCTCCTTACTTGGAGCTCGTGTACTTGGTCACCGCCTTCGTGCCCCTCGCTCACGGCGTGGCTTGGCCAGCTCGCCAGGCAGCAACAGCCGCACAGCGGTCTGGATCTCGCGGGACGTGATGGTCGAGCGCTTGTTGTAGTGCGCCAGGCGAGAAGCCTCGGCCGCAATGCGCTCGAAAATGTCGTTCACGAAGCTGTTCATGATGCTCATCGCCTTCGACGAGATGCCCGTGTCAGGGTGCACCTGCTTCAGCACCTTGTAGATGTAGATGGCATAGCTCTCCTTCCTCTTGCGCTTCTTCTTCTTGTCGCCCTTCGAAATGTTCTTCTGCGCCTTGCCAGCCTTCTTGGCGGCCTTCCCGCTAGTCTTGGGCGGCATCTCGAACCAACGTACGGCAGCAGCAACACCAGTAGCAAGCGCTCCGCTCTAGTCAGCGTCTCCCCACACAGTGGCACCCGCCGCCAGCCGCCGCCGCACCTTTACCAGCTCGCCCTGTTGCGGCCCGCCGACCAATGGGGCGCGCGCGCAACGGCCGCCGCACCCGAGCCCATAAAGCACCCCCCACCCCGGCTGCGCCGGCACGCACTCCGCTGCTCGACTCGCTGCCGCTCGCACCGGTCGTTTTCGTTTCCGTTTCGTGTGCACCGTCGCTAGCCCATCGCCATGTCCGGACGCGGAAAGGAGGCAAAGTCAAGGGCAAAGTCAAAGTCCCGCTCAAGCAGGGCTGGGCTCCAGTTCCCGGTCGGCAGAATCCACCGCCTCCTGCGCAAGGGAAACTACGCAGAGCGCGTCGGCGCCGGGGCGCCCGTCTACCTCGCCGCCGTCATGGAGTACCTCGCGGCTGAGGTGCTCGAGCTGGCCGGAAACGCGGCCCGCGACAACAAGAAGACGCGCATCATCCCGCGCCACCTGCAGCTTGCCATCCGCAACGACGAGGAGCTCAACAAGCTCCTGTCGGGCGTCACCATCGCACAGGGTGGTGTCCTGCCCAACATCCAGGCCGTCCTGCTGCCAAAGAAGACCGAGAAGAAAGAAGGCCTAAAGGAGGCCAGGCAATCGCAGCGCCGCGTGCTCCCCTGCACGCAACGCGCTTTGCCGGCTCGGCTCGGCCCACAACAATCGGCCCTTTTCAGGGCCACCACACAAACCTACGTCCAAAGCAAAATTTCAGTCGTCCTCGCCGCACCTTGTTTTGTTGTTTTAACTTTGCACTTTCACAGCACAGCCGCCGCCGGCGCACGTCCGCCATCTTGTCGTCCACACAGCCCGTGTGGCCCAACACACACACACACACACACACACATTTTGCACGGTCGCAGTCGCCTTCCAAACGACAACGGCAGCAATAATGACCATTGTTAAAGGGAGGCGTGTCGACACACCGCCCTCCACTCCCGCGCGCAACGGCCGTCGACACGAACGAAACAAACAGCTGATCCGGCCGCCTATGCCCACACGCCTTGCCTCGGAAACCCCAACGCCGCCGCAAACACACAGAGCCAAACCACGCAAGCAAATAATCACCGCCTCTCGCACAACAACACACAGCCCGCCATCTCCATCGCGATCGATACAAAGACACACAATAACAAACACAAACGAAGCAGCTCCACTCTCACACACACACAGCCAGCCACATGACACGTTTCCTTTCCTTCTCCCCTCCCAGTCACATCACGTCGCTCAAACGGAAAGAAACAAACAAACAACACACGCAGCAACAACACAGACTCTTTCGCACTTTTCAACTTCCGAACAGTGTGGTGGCCCTGAAAAGGGCCGTTTTCTAGTCTCTCCCACCCACAAGCACGGCCGCGGGAAGGCCAGCGCCCGCTGCGACGCAGCCTAACCGCCGAAACCGTACAGGGTGCGCCCCTGCCTCTTCAGGGCGTACACCACGTCCATGGCCGTCACAGTCTTGCGCTTGGCGTGCTCAGTGTACGTCACCGCGTCGCGGATCACGTTCTCCAGGAACACCTTCAGCACCCCGCGGGTCTCCTCGTAGATCAGACCAGAGATGCGCTTCACGCCGCCCCTGCGAGCCAGGCGGCGGATGGCGGGCTTCGTGATGCCCTGGATGTTGTCGCGCAACACCTTGCGGTGCCGCTTGGCGCCGCCCTTGCCGAGCCCCTTTCCTCCCTTGCCGCGGCCTGTCATCCTTCCTTCCTCGGGCAAAGCAAAACGTGCACAAACAGCAGCTGCAGCGTCTCGCGAGTCGGCTACGGTCTGCGCCCAGCGCGCCCGCCGCCCCCCCTATATAGACTCTGGCCCGCCCTCCCCCCACCACGCGCAACCGAGGGCATATAAGCGCAGCACGGAGGCGCGCGGGCCCGTTGTCAAGGCAGCACCGGACGCCGCGCCGCACCTAACCTCCACGCACGCCGCTCCGCTACCGCTACCGCTACCGCCATGGCCCGCACAAAGCAAACGGCCCGCAAGTCCACCGGCGGAAAGGCGCCGCGCAAACAGCTCGCCACCAAGGCGGCGAGGAAGAGCGCGCCCGCCACCGGAGGCGTCAAGAAGCCCCACCGCTACAGGCCGGGCACCGTCGCCCTGCGAGAAATCAGGCGCTACCAGAAGAGCACAGAGCTGCTCATCCGCAAGCTGCCATTCCAGCGCCTAGTGCGCGAGATCGCCCAGGACTTCAAGACCGACCTGCGCTTCCAGAGCTCCGCAGTCATGGCCCTGCAGGAGGCCAGCGAGGCCTACCTCGTCGGCCTCTTCGAAGACACCAACCTGTGCGCCATCCACGCCAAGCGCGTCACCATCATGCCCAAGGACATCCAGCTCGCGCGCCGCATCCGCGGCGAGCGCGCCTAAACCGCGCCGCGGCACCGCACCGCACAAACAAAAACGGCCCTTTTCAGGGCCACTAACATCTCTCCGTCGCGAGCAAACTTTGTCGGTCGCCTGCCTCTCGCCCCGCAACCCAAAAAACAAAAACCACCACTTCCCGTCCGTCCGCCACACCCGCTCACTCTGCCTGCCTGCTAGCAGCGCGCAACAATCACACATCATCCCTCCCCGGCGCTCAAAGCGCACAATACCCAACGGCCGACGTCACACCGCACGGGTGGCTGGCCGGCCGCCGCTTTCGTTTTTCGAAATCAAAAACAAAAAAAACCCGCACTCCACTCCGACGGCCAACGGCCAGGCAGGCTCGCTCGCTCGCTCTACACGCCACCGAAATCCCCCGCCGACTCCTTCCCACATCTCAACGTGCCCCCCGTTGCAAAACATAACACACACACAAAGGAACAAAACAAAGACCAGACACGACAGACATCCGAGAAGAACGAACGCAGGCAAGCCAACCAACGTATTCAAACAAAACAACGTGACAGAAAACCAACCGTCGGCCGCCGCCACAAAACAAACACGGCGACAATCAACCACGACATCAGCAACAACACCGCTTACCGCTACCGCCGCCCACACCCGCCACCGACCCCCGCAATCCAACCACCACGGCACGCAAACAGCATCCCCACGGGCATACAGAAACGCCAGACAGACAGACACACACCCACACCAAACGCAACACGACAATCAAAACCTTCCCCGACGTGCTTTGATGGCCCTGAGAAGGGCCGTTTTGGGCCGCGCGTCTCTTGCGCGCCACTAGACGACGACGGGCGGTGGGGACGACGGAGTCAAGCGCCAAACCCTTCCTTTCCCATCTCTTTCTCCTCTACTCTACTTCTTCTTCTTGGGCGAAGCCTTCGCCTTAGACGGCGTCGTCGCCTTCTTCGGGCGCGGCGCCTTCGGCTTCTTCGTCGGAACCTTGGCGGCCTTCTTCGCCTTCGACGGCGACTTGGCCTTGGCCGGCTTGGCCGCAGCCGCCTTCTTCGCACCCGCGGGAGCGGCCGACGCCGCAGACGCCTTCTTGGCGGCGCCCGCCTTCCGACCGGTCGCCGCCTTCACGCCACCAGCCTTCTTTGCGCCGGCCGCACGGGCGCCCTTCTTCTCCTTGCTGGCCGGAGCGGCGCGCTTCTTCTTGGCACCGCCAGCACGAGCCTTGCCGCCCTCGGCCGCCCCCCCGCCGCCGGCGCCGGCAAGCTTGAACGAGCCGGACGCGCCCTTCCCCTTCGTCTGCACCAGCTCGCCCGCCACGACGGCCGACTTGAGGTACTTCTTGATAAACGGCGCCAGCTTCTCCGCGTCCAGCTTGTAGTGCGCGGCTATGTACTTCTTGATCGCCTGCAGCGACGACCCGCCGCGCTCCTTCAGACTCTTGATGGCGGCCGTCACCATCTCAGAGGTGCGCGGGTGCGCAGGCTTGGCGCGCGGCTTCTTCGCAGACGACGCAGACTTGGCCTTCTTCGTAGTGCCGGTGGCGGCGGGTGCCGCAGCAGTCTCGTTCGTAGCCGCCTGATCTGCCATTTCGACGACGCGCCTAACACACAGCGAGAGCGAGAGCGAGAGCGAGCGGGACGGCAGGCACGCAAGCACAGCACAGCAGAGCAGAGAATCACAAGGGCCCAGCCAGTGTCGCGGGCGGGCGCGGACGGCCGAGAGAGCGGCCGCCACTCTGCGCGCCGCCGCGCCGCGCCTCCCGCGCTTGCTACCGCCCAACGTCCGACAGCCTGTGCGGAGCAGCCCCAAACCTGCGCCACAACCGCCCGCGCCTTTCAAACCACCGAGGATGGGGCTACACACAGCCACACCACAGTCGCCAACCAGTCGCCACGGCAGCGCCGCAAACCACGGCCAAACTGCAGCTACCGCGCGCTACAGCCTGGGTCGGCCCGCCGAGAATCGCCGCCCCCGCCCAAATGCCGCCCCCACAGCCCCAGCCGACGACCCGCCACAATGGCCAAACCTTCGGCAAAACTCCCACACCGTCGCCGCGGCAGCCCGGCCAGCGCGGCCGGCGCCACAGCCACACAAGCCGAGGCGTGCGGCGATGACGGCCGTGCAAACGCGCCTCCGCCGCCCCATCGCCTTCCGTCGCCCTCCCGCCGTTTCCCGATCGGCCCGCAGCCGTCGGGCCACATCGCGCGCCGTCCTCCTCCTCTCGCCCGCCAACATTCACAGCCGTTTCTCAACAATTGCCCGCCGCAAACGGACGCCGCCTGCGCAACAGGCGCCGCCGCCCCTCGCCGCTTCCGACCCAACCCCTCGACCGAGGCAAACCGCAATCCGAATCTACAGACCAACCCAATCTGCCGTCAGCACACACGACAGCCGACCTTACACGTTACGCGTTACACATTACGTGTACACGTCTAGGTTAGGTTAGGTTAGGTTAGGTGGACGTGGGTTAGGTTAAGGGGACTTGGGTTAGGTTAAGCGTCAAACTTAGGTTAAGCATTCAAACACGTCAGGCGTCAGAGGTTAGGTTAGGTTAGGTTAGGTTAGGTTAGGTTAGGTTCGGTTAGGTTACACGTTAGGTTAAGGGGTCAGTGCTAGGTTAAGAAGCGTCAAACGTAGGTTCAAAAAGCGTTCAAACGTGAGGCGTGAGCCGGACAGCTTACCTTTACGTAGACGTTAGGGGCTCCACAGGCTGAGCTCACCTCGCCACACCACAGGTTAGGTTCGGTTCGCTCGGCTCAGCGTAAAGCGCCGAGGTCAGGGTTACGTTCGTTCACCTTCGGGCGCCACACTTTCGGTTGAAAGGTCGCGACGGGACGACGTCGGCAGGCACGCCGCAAACGAACAAAAACGTACAGACGACGTCGAAAACCGCCGACAGACGGGGGAGCAGCACGACCACGACCAGATACCGAGCGCGAACGAGACACACGCGAACCACCCCCACCGGCCAAAGGGCACCACACGACAACCCAGAGCACCACGTGTCGACACCAGAGCAACCCGCCGCTCACGCGACATGGCTGGCACCGAAGGGCAACCGCCCGCAACTGCGCTTTCCGCGCCGGCCCGGATGCACGTCGTGCTACAACAACACCACTACCGTACACAGCCGCTGTTCACAACATCACTATCAATGGCGCGCCCGCGGCTCGCCGCCGTCGCAGTCGCAGCCCCAACGCCAGCACTTTTGCACCACCATTCACACGCACCGCACCACAGCTCGCCGACACAGCCGAACAAAACAAACACCACACAACAACAACAGCAACAACGCCGCCGCCTCTACTTGTGCCGGCGACCCACCCCGCCGATGGCGCACCTTTCCTTTCGCCAGCCGGCAATCGACACACACGCACCCACCCCCCCCCCCCCCCGGGGCCCAGTGCAAAAAACAAAAACAAACAAAAAAAAAACACAAACGACACGGGAAGCGCACACCGCCGCTTCGCGCGCACGCCACCAACCAGTCGTCGCCTCACAATAACAAACACAAACAAAATAAACTAACAACTAGGGCAACACAAAACAAAAACGCCTCGCACGAACCGCCCACAAAAAGGACAAGCACACGCACAGCCTCTGCTGACGACCACGACGCAGCGGCACGCTGCTCCTGTCCCGCGCCCCGCGCCCACTCGATTCACAACTCACGCGACACCGTCAACGACGGGCTCGCTTACGCGCAACCTACCACCTTTCCGCCAACGACGCACAGCCCCAGCCCCACCCGACGACGCCCGTGGCAACGACTGCACTTTCACCACCGCCTCCCCCTTCCCCCCCCAAAACACACACACACACACACACACACACACACAGAGCCAGCCAAAAACGCACTCGCGACCCACACATGCACGTGCATCGCCACACGCCAACCAGTCAACGTCGACAACCACACGCACGGCTCGAAACGAAACCGGCGTCCTTCCACGTTGCCATCAAGCTACGCGACACAAGACACAAGGAACCAACACAACAGCCGGCCCCACTAATTCCCACTCTCACGCCGCAAAAAGCACACCGAAACCGCCAAACGCACGCACATTCCCCTTCGCACTGACACCGACCGGCTCGCTACCACACACCTCTCGGCAGCCGTTTCACGCCAATTCGCCACACCGGCCCCACAGTCGACAAGCGCCCGCCCTGTACGGCACACGCAACGACGCAGCGCAGCAAAGGGCGCCCGCAACACATACCTCTCCTCCTCCCTCTCTCTCTCCGCCGCCCGACGCGCCAACCGCCACACCACACCGCCAGCCACTCGCAAATTGTGCACTGCCACCAGCCACACGTCCAACACGCCGCGCCGCCTCCGGCCACCCGCCAGGGGGCGCTCACGTCCGCGACAACAGCGCGGCCCGCCGGGCCGGGCCGAACCGAACCGAGCCGCCGCTGCTCTGCACTCGGCACGGCCACACCCTGCTGCAGACCGGGCTCGTCTCTCTGTACGCGTCTGCCTGCGCATCAACACAACACGACCTTTTTTTTTTTTTTTTTTTTTTCCTCTCTACCGCCATCCCTTCTTCTCGCGTTTTACTCGTTGTTGCAGCAGCGGCGCACACCTACACATCCACAGCCCCAGCCCCAGCCCCAGCCGAGCCGGCCTCACCTCAGGGCCCGCCGCCAGCGTCTCCTCCTCGGGCACAGGTGCGGTGCTGTGGCCGCCCATCCAACCGCATTGCTGGCCGTCCAGCCGCCAGGCGTTCCCACTGCCGCGAGCCACGCCGCGCACCGACCCTGCTGCAGAAAACGAAGCATAGCCAGAGACCGACCGATACACAAAGCAAGCCGTCGCCTCGCCTCTTGTCCTTCCTGCCTTCCTTCCGCCCCCGCCCTTCTCACACCACCGCCTCTCCACTTTCGCCCCCCCCCCCCCTCCTTCTTTTTTTTTTTTTTGTTTTCTTCTTTCTTTCTTTCTTTCTTTCTTTCTTTCTTTCTTTCTTTCTTTGGCCCTCTCTCCTTCCCGCCATGGCGGTTACGGCACCGCCTGCAGCGGCAGATTTTTTTGCGCCCACACGCCTACTCCTACCACCATTAACCTTGCCCTGCCCTGCCCATCAACGTCGCAGTCGAACCGACGCTTGCCAACACACTGCCGACGTTCCTTTCTCTTTTCGGCCTACGCCCATTACGCGCCGCCGCCACAGCACCTTCCCTTCCCACAACACACCGACGTCATCACACGCACCCAAAACAGGGGCCACGACCGTGTTCCTCGCCCACTCCCATCCCGCACGGTACGCACATTCCCAACTATTACCGCGCACCCTCCCTTTCCAATCTGTGTGTCTCTGTGTCTGCGTCCTGTCCGCGCGTGACGCCTCTCAACATCCGCCGTCCCCCGTCCCCCGTCCCGTTTTCGCCCCCATGCCGTCGTCGCGCCGCCTCCTCCCCGTCCACCGCCGCCCCTGTCCGCCCCGCACCACACCATACACCGCTGCTTGTCCCGGCCGTTGCCACCAAAGGCGCCGACCGCAAACGCGCCACGCCGCAGCCCCCGTGCGTCTCGCGCTCGCTTGCATCTCCGTGCCGACGCTGCCTCTCTTCCCGCTCGCACTCGACCTCGACAACACAGTCTTTGGCTCCGCCA
This sequence comes from Schistocerca americana, assembly GCF_021461395.2. NCBI lineage: Eukaryota > Metazoa > Arthropoda > Insecta > Orthoptera > Acrididae > Schistocerca > Schistocerca americana. Next base: position 7,280 of record NW_025725685.1, on the reverse strand, counting down.
CTGCGTGTTCCGGTGGTACGCACGCTGCAACACGTATGTATTCATTACCAGAGCGATGGCGAGGCATGACAGCATCTCTGTCTGACCAGAGAGTTATTTATCGTTGCTAGTCGGCGCTTGGACCGCGCCAGACGACAGTAGTGGCACGCACCGGGTCGCCAGGAACAGTTGTTATATATATTGTAGCGCGAGTCGGGAGAGGTAGTAGTCGGTCGACAGTAGTAGCGGGTGGACGGTTGTACTGAGCGGGCGTCGGCGGCGTGCTCTGCTCGTCTCGCGACTCTGGTCACGGTTCGGGACGATGTATAGTATATTGTGTTATAATCAAAAGGTAGTGTGAAGCTGCATTTTGCGCAAATCTGATAACGTATGTTCATTGTACTTATTTTGTTCAACAACAAAAGCCCCACTATTACTTTTTTCTAACGTAACTTTTGTCTTTTAACGAAAAACATTCACTTTTTAAAGACTACTTCCTATGGCATTTCCCTCCAAGGAGTGGCAATTAATTACCAGCCAGCACTCATTCATTGCACACAGCTGTGTAAGGGGTATCTACAATTGAGGAGCGGATACAAATGCAATTTTTTTTTGTTTTTTTTTGTGTGTTGTAACCTCCCCGCAAAATTTAAAATAATGGACAATGTTATTTACGGATGCTAATGGACATTGCGCTAATTGTAACCTCGCCCACAATGAGAGGTATTGAAAATGGCAACAAACATGTGAATTTCGCAATCTGACTCAAATATAAATTCTTCACAACATTTAAAGTCCGTTCAGTGACAAGAAACTTCGATTAAACCGAACTATCGGTCTTTGGCCCTGTGCAAAACAATCAGAATTAAAAGTCTTACCTCGGAATAAATGGATGTCACAACATTTCTGCTCTTGTTTGTTGCGCAGCGCTTGGAGGAACTGCATTGCAAATAATAATATTCTCTTTTTGTTGTGATTTTAGTGCAATCTTTCTTCAAAGACGTGGAATGAAATGTGAAGTGCAACGAACTCTTTAGTTCAATAAACAATTAAATGTTTGAAAAATGCTTTTGAAATAAAAATTAGTATTGGGGAACTTGTTGGAGAATAATTACAATAAATAAAATTGTTCATTATCTAATGATTATATTAATTAACAGTATACCTTATTCACCATCTTGACCAGTGTTGCCGACCGCCTACATCACACAACCGCACTCGGCTGCTACTACTGACCGACCGCTCTGCATGACGACTATTAGCGTACTGCACGCGACGACTACTGACAGAGTACAGCCCTCAACTAGACAGACCTACAGACTCGCAACGACTGACTGACTGACTGACTGACTGACTGAGAACCGCTCGCAACACTCGCGCGGTCCAGCGCAAACTCTCTGGTCACAGACGCTACAATGTCTCGCCATCGCTGCTATGTTACATACGTGTTTCAGTGTCTTTTTCATTGGGGTAACGATCTTTGGCTCTTTTTATTCTGGATACAGGGCCAAAGGTCAACGCTGCTGCCCTTATACAATTTATCAGGTTTCATTATGTCTGTTGCAATGTTACATACGGTTCATTCTTTCATTCATATTATCGTTGGGTTTGTTTTGTAGGGACGTTAACATTCTGGCACATTTTTATTATCATCGGACCCTCTGCTACTTGTGCAGGGAGGTTATACCTGGGTCCATTTCCATTTCCATTTACATTCTAATATTGATAGACCTTTTGTTTTCTTTTTTGTTTCTTGTTGTTTTTCCTTCTTTTTTTTTGTTTTGTTTTTCCCGCTCTCACCACCACCACCACCGCCGCATCACGCCTTCCGTTTTCTTGGTTTCTTTTCTGTTCTTCAACTGCTTCAACATCACCGCGCCCCATTTCCACACCACAGCCATCAGCCTCCAAGACGGGCAGGCGCAGTGTGCCATTTCCGGCGCACAAGCACACCCGTACGGTACTCTCCTCGCCCCCACGCCACCAACAACACAGCGACCACGCGGCTTTCAGGCACGGCACGGCACCGGCGAAATGCGCCGCCCCCGCCCCTCCGCGCATCCGTCCGTCTCGCCACGTTCACTGACAGCCGCGTCTGCGGCTACACCACGACAACCACAACACAACACCGCTCCCCTCCCTGGCAACTCATTGTTTTTCTCCTCCTCTTTTGCACAAACCACAACGCCGAGCACAGGCGCAAGCCACCCACACCGCGCCCCTCCCCGTCCCGCCTCTCTTTGGCCGCCGCTCCTCGTTTGCCCCCTCCCATCTCCCGAAATGCCATGCCATGCCAGCAGCGTTACGCATGCCCCTCCCCTGTCCACACAACACTACCGCCAAACGAACAGCCTTCCGGGCCACATGCAGGGCACGCCCACCTCCAAACACTGCCAATTCACGGACGCACACACTCACTTTCTCGACACCTTTCTGTACGGAGGGTGCGTCATCTCGACCGTGACAGAGTGACGGCAACTATCGACGATCCATTTCCCCCCACTGGTAAAACATGTCCACTAACACCTACATACATCATTCAAGTACACAGACAATAGCATACACACAATGGGAGGGCACACGAACATGGACGGCACGGCACTGTCATACACTCTTCCTCAGAACCATATCAACAAACGTTACGTACATCCGGGAAAGCGAAAGCGAAAGCAAAGGCAAAGCCCAATGCAGCCGTCAAAGGTAACGTTCACCACGGCAGACACTTGCAGCCGCGCCGCCGTTAAACGCATTTTCAGTGCGGCTCCAATACGCCTCCGACACGGGAACGTTCCGTTGCTCTACGAATGCGTTTCTCCCCTTTTTCCCTTCCTCTCTCTTTTGCCCCCCCTCCTTGCACTCTTGCCTCATTCCTCACGTTCTGCCCAGACATTCGACCGATCAAAGTCAACCCTTCGTTACCGTTCTCAGCGCGACGGTGTACAACAGTATGACGGGTGTGCCCAAGACTTCGGTTCAGTTGCGTGACGCCGGTCTATCGCGCCGATCGACAGTTACTCAGGGGGCGACGGATCGGACCACGTCACCGACACACAAAACACTTTCAAACAAACAAATACATACCGGATGGACACAGACAAACACGTGTACAGACATTCGCCAAACAAACGACCGCCGCCGCCGCCGCCGTCGTCGTCTAGCGTCGCGCTTACTGTACTGCACTGGACACGCGTGCATCTTGAATGACGACATCGGTGTGCGTGCGTCGTACGCAATCAGTCAGACACGGCTATCAGAAATCAGAGTCGAATGGTACATCATCGTGCGTGTCGCCGTACACGTACAGTACAATACAACAACAATGCGTCTTAATGGCACGTTCATTTCAACGTCACTCACACACCTCCACGCTGCAGTTACGTCGCACCATTGTCAAAAACTCGGCGTACAGCAAAGGGAATAGTGGGCGGCAAAAAACAAACCAAACAACAAAAAACATTTCACATTTCACCCTCGCCATGTATGATGTGCAAAAAAAAAACAAACCCGCAAACGGCCGTCGTTACGGTGACACAAAAGTCGCCGATCGCACTGTCCCCCCCTCGCAGACAGGTAACACACACACACACACACACCCCAACACCAATGGGTCAAAACCACTCCAACGAGGCGTGCCACCATTCCACGCCACGGCGACCAACCTCGTGGCCGTACCCCGCAACACGCTTTGACGCGCCCCCCCACCCACAATCAAAATGCACACATACATCACAGCCGTCCACACAAACAACAACAACAACAATTCCGCCCTTCCCGCAAAAGGCAAGTTGGTGGCCCTGAAAAGGGCCGTTTTGCCGCTCTCGCAACGGAGGAGCCTTCTCCATCCTTCCTTCCATTCCAGAGCCACCTCCTTACTTGGAGCTCGTGTACTTGGTCACCGCCTTCGTGCCCTCGCTCACGGCGTGCTTGGCCAGCTCGCCAGGCAGCAACAGCCGCACAGCGGTCTGGATCTCGCGGGACGTGATGGTCGAGCGCTTGTTGTAGTGCGCCAGGCGAGAAGCCTCGGCCGCAATGCGCTCGAAAATGTGTCGTTCACGAAGCTGTTCATGATGCTCATCGCCTTCGACGAGATGCCCGTGTCAGGGTGCACCTGCTTCAGCACCTTGTAGATGTAGATGGCATAGCTCTCCTTCCTCTTGCGCTTCTTCTTCTTGTCGCCCTTCGAAATGTTCTTCTGCGCCTTGCCAGCCTTCTTGGCGGCCTTCCCGCTAGTCTTGGGCGGCATCTCGAACCAACGTACGGCAGCAGCAACACCAGTAGCAAGCGCTCCGCTCTAGTCAGCGTCTCCCCACACAGTGGCACCCGCCGCCAGCCGCCGCCGCACCTTTACCAGCTCGCCCTGTTGCGGCCGCCGACCAATGGGGCGCGCGCGCAACCGGCCGCCGCACCCGAGCCCATAAAGCACCCCCACCCCGGCTGCGCCGGCACGCACTCCGCTGCTCGACTCGCTGCCGCTCGCACCGGTCGTTTTCGTTTCCGTTTCGTGTGCACCGTCGCTAGCCCATCGCCATGTCCGGACGCGGAAAGGGAGGCAAAGTCAAGGGCAAGTCAAAGTCCCGCTCAAGCAGGGCTGGGCTCCAGTTCCCGGTCGGCAGAATCCACCGCCTCCTGCGCAAGGGAAACTACGCAGAGCGCGTCGGCGCCGGGGCGCCCGTCTACCTCGCCGCCGTCATGGAGTACCTCGCGGCTGAGGTGCTCGAGCTGGCCGGAAACGCGGCCCGCGACAACAAGAAGACGCGCATCATCCCGCGCCACCTGCAGCTTGCCATCCGCAACGACGAGGAGCTCAACAAGCTCCTGTCGGGCGTCACCATCGCACAGGGTGGTGTCCTGCCCAACATCCAGGCCGTCCTGCTGCCAAAGAAGACCGAGAAGAAGGCCTAAAGGAGGCCAGGCAATCGCAGCGCCGCGTGCTCCCCTGCACGCAACGCGCTTTGCCGGCTCGGCTCGGCCCACAACAATCGGCCCTTTTCAGGGCCACCACACAAACCTACGTCCAAAGCAAAATTTCAGTCGTCCTCGCCGCACCTTGTTTTGTTGTTTTAACTTTGCACTTTCACAGCACAGCCGCCGCCGGCGCACGTCCGCCATCTTGTCGTCCACACAGCCCGTGTGGCCCAACACACACACACACACACACACATTTTGCACGGTCGCAGTCGCCTTCCAAACGACAACGGCAGCAATAATGACCATTGTTAAAGGGAGGCGTGTCGACACACCGCCCTCCACTCCCGCGCGCAACGGCCGTCGACACGAACGAAACAAACAGCTGATCCGGCCGCCTATGCCCACACGCCTTGCCTCGGAAACCCCAACGCCGCCGCAAACACACAGAGCCAAACCACGCAAGCAAATAATCACCGCCTCTCGCACAACAACACACAGCCCGCCATCTCCATCGCGATCGATACAAAGACACACAATAACAAACACAAACGAAGCAGCTCCACTCTCACACACACACAGCCAGCCACATGACACGTTTCCTTTCCTTCTCCCCTCCCAGTCACATCACGTCGCTCAAACGGAAAGAAACAAACAAACAACACACGCAGCAACAACACAGACTCTTTCGCACTTTTCAACTTCCGAACAGTGTGGTGGCCCTGAAAAGGGCCGTTTTCTAGTCTCTCCCACCCACAAGCACGGCCGCGGGAAGGCCAGCGCCCGCTGCGACGCAGCCTAACCGCCGAAACCGTACAGGGTGCGCCCCTGCCTCTTCAGGGCGTACACCACGTCCATGGCCGTCACAGTCTTGCGCTTGGCGTGCTCAGTGTACGTCACCGCGTCGCGGATCACGTTCTCCAGGAACACCTTCAGCACCCCGCGGGTCTCCTCGTAGATCAGACCAGAGATGCGCTTCACGCCGCCCCTGCGAGCCAGGCGGCGGATGGCGGGCTTCGTGATGCCCTGGATGTTGTCGCGCAACACCTTGCGGTGCCGCTTGGCGCCGCCCTTGCCGAGCCCCTTTCCTCCCTTGCCGCGGCCTGTCATCCTTCCTTCCTCGGGCAAAGCAAAACGTGCACAAACAGCAGCTGCAGCGTCTCGCGAGTCGGCTACGGTCTGCGCCCAGCGCGCCCGCCGCCCCCCTATATAGACTCTGGCCCGCCCTCCCCCCACCACGCGCAACCGAGGGCATATAAGCGCAGCACGGAGGCGCGCGGGCCCGTTGTCAAGGCAGCACCGGACGCCGCGCCGCACCTAACCTCCACGCACGCCGCTCCGCTACCGCTACCGCTACCGCCATGGCCCGCACAAAGCAAACGGCCCGCAAGTCCACCGGCGGAAAGGCGCCGCGCAAACAGCTCGCCACCAAGGCGGCGAGGAAGAGCGCGCCCGCCACCGGAGGCGTCAAGAAGCCCCACCGCTACAGGCCGGGCACCGTCGCCCTGCGAGAAATCAGGCGCTACCAGAAGAGCACAGAGCTGCTCATCCGCAAGCTGCCATTCCAGCGCCTAGTGCGCGAGATCGCCCAGGACTTCAAGACCGACCTGCGCTTCCAGAGCTCCGCAGTCATGGCCCTGCAGGAGGCCAGCGAGGCCTACCTCGTCGGCCTCTTCGAAGACACCAACCTGTGCGCCATCCACGCCAAGCGCGTCACCATCATGCCCAAGGACATCCAGCTCGCGCGCCGCATCCGCGGCGAGCGCGCCTAAACCGCGCCGCGGCACCGCACCGCACAAACAAAAACGGCCCTTTTCAGGGCCACTAACATCTCTCCGTCGCGAGCAAACTTTGTCGGTCGCCTGCCTCTCGCCCCGCAACCCAAAAAACAAAAACCACCACTTCCCGTCCGTCCGCCACACCCGCTCACTCTGCCTGCCTGCTAGCAGCGCGCAACAATCACACATCATCCCTCCCCGGCGCTCAAAGCGCACAATACCCAACGGCCGACGTCACACCGCACGGGTGGCTGGCCGGCCGCCGCTTTCGTTTTTCGAAATCAAAAACAAAAAAAACCCGCACTCCACTCCGACGGCCAACGGCCAGGCAGGCTCGCTCGCTCGCTCTACACGCCACCGAAATCCCCCGCCGACTCCTTCCCACATCTCAACGTGCCCCCCGTTGCAAAACATAACACACACACAAAGGAACAAAACAAAGACCAGACACGACAGACATCCGAGAAGAACGAACGCAGGCAAGCCAACCAACGTATTCAAACAAAACAACGTGACAGAAAACCAACCGTCGGCCGCCGCCACAAAACAAACACGGCGACAATCAACCACGACATCAGCAACAACACCGCTTACCGCTACCGCCGCCCACACCCGCCA
>NW_025725684.1:0-25888 GCF_021461395.2 Schistocerca americana | reverse complement strand
CTTGGAGACAAGTCGGCTGGAGGCCGATGTATTGAATATCGACGCAATTTGAGTGTTCCATCGTCATTTGGAGGCCCTGAATGTTACAATTAACTATCAGTTTCTCGTCGGATTCGAAAATCTAGACTCACAGCAGACGGACCATTTGGTGCCCGAGGCAGCAAGATCCCCTTGGAGACAAATCGGCTGGAAGACGATGTATTGAATCTCGACGCAATTTGAGTGTCCTATCGTCATTAGGAGGCCCTGAACGTTACTATTCACTATCATTTTTGCGTCGGATTCGAAAATCTATACTCACAGGAGGACTGTAAGGTGCCCGAGACAGCAATATCCCCTTTGAGACAAGTCGGCTGGAGGCCGATGTATTGAATCTCGACGGAATTTGAGTGTTCCATCGTCATTACAAGGCCCTGTACGTTACAATTAACTATCATTTTTGCGTCGGATTCGAAAATCTAGACTCACAGGAGAGCGACCATAAGGTGCCCGAGACAGCAATATCCCCTTGGAGACAAGTCGGCTGGAGGCCGATGTATTGAATCTCGACGCAATTTGAGTGATCCAACGGCATTAGGAGGCCCTGAACGTTACAGTTAACTATCATTTTAGCGTCGGATTCGAAAATCTACTAACAGGAGAAGGATCATATGGTGCACGCAATATCCCCTTGGATACAAGTCGGTGGAGGTCGATGTATTGAATCTCGACGCAATTTGAATCTTCTATCGTCATTAGGAGGCCCTGAACGTTACTGTTCACTATCATTTTTGCGTCGGATTCGAAAATCCAAACTCACAGGACAACGACCATAAGGTGCCCGAGGCAGCAATAGACCCTTGGAGACAAGTCGGCTGGAGGCCGATGTATTGAATCTCGACGCAATTTGAGTGTTCCATCGGCATTAGGAGGCCCTGAACGTTACATTTAAGAATCAGTTTCACGTCGGATTCGAAAATCTAGACTCACAAGAGAGCGAACATAAGGTGCCCGAGGCAGCAACAGACCCTTGGAGACAAGTCGGCTTTAGGCCGATGTATTGAATCTCGACGCAATTTGAATGTCCCATCGTCGTTAGGAGGCCCTAAACGTCACAATTAACTATCATTTTTGCGTCGGATTCGAAAATCTACACTCACATGAAAGCGAACATAAGAGGCCGGAGGCAGTAATATCCCCATGGAGACAAGTCGGCTGGAGGACGATGCATTGAATCTCGACGCAATTTCAGTCTTCTATCGTCATTAGGAGGCCCTAAACGTTACAATTAACTATCAATTTTGCGTCGGATTCGACAATCTAAACTCACAGGAGAACGACCATAAGGTGCCCGAGGCAGCAACAGACCCTTGGAGACAAGTCGGCTGGAGGCCGATGTATTGAATCTCGACGCAGTTTCAGTCTTCTATCGTCATTAGGAGGCCCTAAACGTTACAATTAACTATCATTTTTGCGTCGGATTCGATAATCTAAACTCACAGGAGAACGACCATAAGGTGCCCGAGGCAGCAACAGACACTTGGAGACAAGGCGGCTGGAGGCCGATGTATTGAATCTCGACGCAATTTGAGTGTTCCATCGTCATTACAAGGTCCTGAACGATACAATTAACTATCATTTTTGCGTCGGATTCGAAAATCTAGACTCACAGAAGAAGGATCATATTGTGCCCGTGACAGCAATTACTCTTGGAGACAAGTCGGCTGGAGGCCGATGTATTGAATCTCGACGCAATTTGAGTGTTCCATCGTCATTAGGAGGCCCTGAACGTTACAATTAACTATCAGTTTCGCGTCGGATTCGAAAATCTAGACTCACAGGAGAACGACCATAAGGTGCCCGAGGCAGCAATAGACCCTTGGAGACAAGTCGGCTGGAGGCCGATGTATTGAATATCGACGCAATTTGAGTGTTCCATCGTCATTAGGAGGCCCTAAACGTTACAATTAACTATCATTTTTGCGTCGGATTCGATAGTCTTAACTCACAGGAGAACGACCATAAGGTGCCCGAGGCAGCAACAGACCCTTGGAGACAAGTCGGCTGGAATTCGATGTATTGGATCGCGACGCAATGTGAGTGTACCATCGTCATTTGGAGGCCCTGAATGTTACGATTAACTATCAGTTTCTCGTCGGATTCGAAAATCTAGACTCACAGCAGACGGACCATTTGGTGCCCGAGGCAGCAAGATCCCCTTGGAGACAAATCGGCTGGAGGACGATGTATTGAATCTCGACGCAATTTGAGTGTTCCATCGTCATTACAAGGCCCTGTACGTTACAATTAACTATCATTTTTGCGTCGGATTCGAAAATCTAGACTCACAGGAGAACGACCATAAGGTGCCCGAGGCAGCAATATCCCCTTGGAGACAAGTCGGCTGGAGGCCGATGTATTGAATCTCGACGCAATTTGAGTGTTCCATCGTCATTAGGAGGCCCTAAACGTTACAATTAATTATCATTTTTGCGTCGGATTCGAAAATCTAGACTCACAGAAGAAGGATCATATTGTGCCCGAGACAGCAATTACTCTTGGAGACAAGTCGGCTGGAGGCCGATGTATTGAATCTCGACGCAATTTGAGTGTTCCATCGTCATTAGGAGGCCCTGAACGTTACAGTTAACTATCATTTTAGCGTCGGATTCGAAAATCTACTAACAGGAGAAGGATCATATGGTGCACGAGACTGCAATATCCCCTTGGATACAAGTCGGCTGGAGGTCGATGTATTGAATCTCGACGCAATTTGAATCTCCTATCGTCATTAGGAGGCCCTGAACGTTACTATTCACTATCATTTTTGCGCCGGATTCGAAAATCTAAACTCACAGGAGAACCACCATAAGGTGCCCGAGGCAGCAATAGACCCTTGGAGACATGTCGGCTGGAGGCCGATGTATTGAATCTCGACGCAATTTGAGTGTTCCATCGTCATTAGGAGGCCCTAAACGTTACAATTAATTATCATTTTTGCGTCGGATTCGAAAATCTAGACTCACAGAAGAAGGATCATATTGTGCCCGAGACAGCAATTACTCTTGGAGACAAGTCGGCTGGAGGCCGATGTATTGAATCTCGACGCAATTTGAGTGTTCCATCGTCATTAGGAGGCCCTGAACGTTACAATTAACTATCAGTTTCGCGTCGGATAAGAAAATCTAGACTCACAGGAGAACGACCATAAGGTGCCCGAGGCAGCAATAGACCCTTGGAGACAAGTCGGCTGGAGGCCGATGTATTGAATATCGACGCAATTTGAGTGTTCCATCGTCATTAGGAGGCCCTAAACGTTACAATTAACTATCATTTTTGCGTCGGATTCGAGAGTCTAAACTCACAGGAGAACGACCATAAGGTGCCCGAGGCAGCAACAGACCCTTGGAGACAAGTCGGCTGGAGGTCGATGTATTGGATCGCGACGCAATGTGAGTGTACCATCGTCATTTGGAGGCCCTGAATGTTACAATTAACTATCAGTTTCTCGTCGGATTCGAAAATCTATACTCACAGCAGACGGACCATTTGGTGCCCGAGGCAGCAAGATCCCCTTGGAGACAAATCGGCTGGAGGACGATGTATTGAATCTCGACGCAATTTGAGTGTTCCATCGTCATTAGGAGGCCCTAAACGTTACAATTAACTATCATTTTTGCGTCGGATTCGAAAATCTAGACTCACAGGAGAACGACCATAAGGTGCCCGAGGCAGCAATATCCCCTTGGAGACAAGTCGGCTGGAGGCCGATGTATTGAATCTCGACGCAATTTGAGTGTTCCATCGTCATTAGGAGGCCCTAAACGTTACAATTAACTATCATTTTTGCGTCGGATTCGATAATCTAAACTCACAGGAGAACGACCTTAAGGTGCCCGAGGCAGCAACAGACCCTTGGAGACAAGTCGGCTGGAGGCCGATGTATTGAATCTCGACGCAATTTGAGTGTTCCATCGGCATTAGGAGGCCCTGAACGTTACAGTTAACTATCATTTTAGCGTCGGATTCGAAAATCTAGACTCACAGGAGAACGACCATAAGGTGCCCGAGACAGCAATATCCCCTTGGAGACAAGTCGGCTGGAGACCGATGTATTGAATCTCGACGCAATTTGAGTGTTCCAACGGCATTAGGAGGCCCTGAACGTTACAGTTAACTATCATTTTAGCGTCGGATTCGAAAATCTACTAACAGGAGAAGGATCATATGGTGCACGAGACTGCAATATCCCCTTGGATACAAGTCGGCTGGAGATCGATGTATTGAATCTCGACGCAATTTGAATCTTCTATCGTCATTAGGAGGCCCTGAACGTTACTATTCACTATCATTTTTGCGTCGGATTCGAAAATCCAAACTCACAGGAGAACGCCCATAAGGTGCCCGAGGCAGCAATAGACCCTTGGAGACAAGTCGGCTGGAGGCCGACGTAGTGAATCTCGACGCAATTTGAGTGTCCCATCGTCATTAGGAGGCCCTAAACGTTACAATTAACTATCATTTTTGCGTCGGATTCGATAATCTAAACTCACAGGAGAACGACCATAAGGTGCCCGAGGCAGCAACAGACCCTTGGAGACAAGTCGGCTGTAGGCCGATGTATTGAATCTCGACGCAATTTGAGTGTTCCATCGGCATTAGGAGGCCCTGAACGTTACAGTTATCTATCATTTTAGCGTCGGATTCGAAAATCTAGACTCACAGGAAAACGACCATAAGGTGCCCGAGACAGCAATATCCCCTTGGAGACAAGTCGGCTGGAGGCCAATGTATTGAATCTCGACGCAATTTGAGTGTTCCATCGGCATTAGGAGGCCCTGAACGTTACAGTTAACTATCATTTTAGCGTCGGATTCGAAAATCTACTAACAGGAGAAGGATCATATGGTGCACGAGACTGCAATATCCCCTTGGATACAAGTCGGCTGGAGGTCGATGTATTGAATCTCGACGCAATTTGAATCTTCTATCGTCATTAGGAGGCCCTGAACGTTACTATTCACTATCATTTTTGCGTCGGATTCGAAAATCTAAACTCACAGGAGAACGACCATAAGGTGCCCGAGGCAGCAACAGACTCTTGGAGACAAGTCGGCTGGAGGCCGATGTATTGAATCTCGACGCAATTTGAGTGTTCCATCGTCATTAGGAGGCCCTAAACGTTACAACTAACTATCATTTTTGCGTCGGATTCGATAATCAAAACTCACAGGAGACGACCATAAGGTGCCCGAGGCAGCAACAGACTCTTGGAGACAAGTCGGCTGGAGGCCGATGTATTGAATCTCGACGCAATTTGAGTGTTCCATCGTCATTACAAGGCCCTGAACGATACAATTAACTATCATTTTTGCGTCGGATTCGAAAATCTAGACTCACAGAAGAAGGATCATATTGTGCCCGAGACAGCAATTACCCTTGGAGACAAGTCGGCTGGAGACCGATGTATTGAATCTCGACGCAATTTGAGTGTTCCATCGTCATTAGGAGGCCCTAAACGTTACAATTAACTATCATTTTTGCGTCGGATTCGATAGTCTAAACTCACAGGAGAACGACCATAAGGTGCCCGAGGCAGCAATAGACCGTTGGAGTAAAGTCGGCTGGTGGTCGATGTATTGGATCGCGACGCAATTTGAGTGTTCCATCGTCATTTGGAGGCCCTGAATGTTACAATTAACTATCAGTTTCTCGTCGGATTCGAAAATCTAGACTCACAGCAGACGGACCATTTGGTGCCCGAGGCAGCAAGATCCCCTTGGAGACAAATCGGCTGGAGGACGATGTATTGAATCTCGACGCAATTTGAGTGTTCCATCGTCATTACAAGGCCCTGTACGTTACAATTAACTATCATTTTTGCGCCGGATTTGAAAATCTAGACTCACAGGAGAACGACCATAAGGTGCCCGAGACAGCAATATCCCCTTGGAGACAAGTCGGCTGGAGGCCAATGTATTGAATCTCAACGCAATTTGAGTGTTCCATCGGCATTAGGAGGCCCTGAACGTTACAGTTAACTATCATTTTAGCGTCGGATTCGAAAATCTACTAACAGGAGAAGGATCATATGGTGCACGAGACTGCAATATCCCCTTGGATACAAGTCGGCTGGAGGTCGATGTATTGAATCTCGACGCAATTTGAATCTTCTATCGTCATTAGGAGGCCCTGAACGTTACTATTCACTATCATTTTTGCGTCGGATTCGAAAATCTAAACTCACAGGAGAACGACCATAAGGTGCCCGAGGCAGCAATAGACCGTTGGAGAAAAGTCGGCTGGAGGTCGATGTATTGGATCGCGACGCAATTTGAGTGTTCCATCGTCATTTGGAGGCCCTGAATGTTACAATTAACTATCAGTTTCTCGTCGGATTCGAAAATCTAGACTCACGGCAGACGGACCATTTGGTGCCCGAGGCAGCAAGATCCCCTTGGAGACAAATCAGCTGGAGGACGATGTATTGAATCTCGACGCAATTTGAGTGTTCCATCGGCATTAGGAGGCCCTGAACGTTACATTTAAGGATCAGTTTCATGTCGGATTCGAAAATCTGGACTCACATGAGAGCGAACATAAGGTGCCCGAGGCAGCAACAGACCCTTGGAGACAAGTCGGCTTTAGGTCGATGTATTGGATCGCGACGCAATTTGAGTGTTCCATCGTCATGAGGAGGCCCTAAACGTTACAATTAACTATCATTTTTGCGTCGGATTCGATAATCTAAACTCACAGGAGAACGACCATAAGGTGCCCGAGGCAGCAACAGACACTTGGAGACAAGTCGGCTGGAGGCCAATGTATTGAATCTCGACGCAATTTGAGTGTTCCATCGTCATTACGAGGGCCTGAACGTTACAATTAACTATCAGTTTCGCGTCGGATTCGAAAATCTAGACTCACAGGAGAACGACCATAAGGTGCCCGAGGCAGCAATAGACCCTTGGAGACAAGTCGGCTGGAGGCCGATGTATTGAATATCGACGCAATTTGAGTGTTCCATCGTCATTAGGAGGAACTAAACGTTACAATTAACTATCATTTTTGCGTCGGATTCGATAGTCTAAACTCACAGGAGAACGACCATAAGGTGCCCGAGGCAGCAACAGACCCTTGGAGACAAGTCGGCTGGAGGCCGATGTATTGAATCTCGACGCAATTTGAGTGTTCCATCGTCATTAGGAGGCCCTGAACGTTACAATTAACTATCAGTTTCGCGTCGGATTCGAAAATCTAGACTCACAGGAGAACGACCATAAGGTGCCCGAGGCAGCAATAGACCCTTGGAGACAAGTCGGCTGGAGGCCGATGTATTGAATATCGACGCAATTTGAGTGTTCCATCGTCATTAGGAGGAACTAAACGTTACAATTAACTATCATTTTTGCGTCGGATTCGATAGTCTAAACTCACAGGAGAACGACCATAAGGTGCCCGAGGCAGCAACAGACCCTTGGAGACAAGTCGGCTGGAGGTCGATGTATTGGATCGCGACGCAGTGTGAGTGTACCATCGTCATTTGGAGGCCCTGAATGTTACAATGAACTATCAGTTTCTCGTCGGATTCGAAAATCTAGACTCACAGCAGACGGACCATTTGGTGCCCGAGGCAGCAAGATCCCCTTGGAGACAAATCGGCTGGAGGACGATGTATTGAATCTCGACGCAATTTGAGTGTTCCATCGTCATTACAAGTCCTGTACGTTACAATTAACTAGCATTTTTGCGTCGGATTCGAAAATCTAGATTCACAGGAGAACGACCATAAGGTGCCCGAGGCAGCAATATCCCCTTGGAGACAAGTCGGCTGGAGGCCGATGTATTGAACCTCAACGCAATTTGAGTGTTCCATCGGCATTAGGAGGCCCTGAACGTTACAGTTAACTATCATTTTAGCGTCGGATTCGAAAATCTACTAACAGGAGAAGGATCATATGGTGCATGAGACTGCAATATCCCCTTGGATACAAGTCGGCTGGAGGTCGATGTATTGAATCTCGACGCAATTTGAATCTCCTATCGTCATTAGGAGGCCCTGAACGTTACTATTCACTATCATTTTTGCGTCGGATTCGAAAATCTAAACTCACAGGAGAACCACCATAAGGTGCCCGAGGCAGCAATAGACCCTTGGAGACAAGTCGGCTGGAGGCCGATGTATTGAATCTCGACGCAATTTGAGTGTTCCATCGTCATTAGGAGGCCCTAAACGTTACAATTAATTATCATTTTTGCGTCGGATTCGAAAATCTAGACTCACAGAAGAAGGATCATATTGTGCCCGAGACAGCAATTACTCTTGGAGACAAGTCGGCTGGAGGCCGATGTATTGAATCTCGACGCAATTTGAGTGTTCCATCGTCATTAGGAGGCCCTGAACGTTACAATTAACTATCAGTTTTCGCGTCGGATTCGAAAATCTAGACTCACAGGAGAACGACCATAAGGTGCCGGAGGCAGCAATATCCCCTTGGAGACAAGTCGGCTGGAGGCCGATGTATTGAACCTCGACGCAATTTGAGTGTTCCATCGGCATTAGGAGGCCCTGAACGTTACAGTTAACTATCATTTTAGCGTCGGATTCGAAAATCTACTAACAGGAGAAGGATCATATGGTGCATGAGACTGCAATATCCCCTTGGATACAAGTCGGCTGGAGGTCGATGTATTGAATCTCGACGCAATTTGAATCTCCTATCGTCATTAGGAGGCCCTAAATGTTACAATTAACTATCAGTTTCTCGTCGGATTCGAAAATCTAGACTCACAGCAGACGGACCATTTGGTGCCCGAGGCAGCAAGATCCCCTTGGAGACAAATCGGCTGGAGGACGATGTATTGAATCTCGACGCAATTTGAGTGTTCCATCGTCATTACAAGGCCCTGTACGTCACAATTAACTATCATTTTTGCGTCGGATTCGAAAATCTATACTCACACGAGGACTATAAGGTACCCGAGACAGCAATATCCCCTTTGAGACAAGTCGGCTGGAGGCCGATGTATTGAATCTCGACGCAATTTGAGTGTTCCATCGTCATTACAAGGCCCTGTACGTTACAATTAACTATCATTTTTGCGTCGGATTCGAAAATCTACTAACAGGAGAAGGATCATATGGTGCACGAGACTGCAATATCCCCTTGGATACAAGTCGGTGGAGGTCGATGTATTGAATCTCGACGCAATTTGAATCTTCTATCGTCATTAGGAGGCCCTGAACGTTACTATTCACTATCATTTTTGCGTCGGATTCGAAAATCCAAACTCACAGGACAACGAACATAAGGTGCCCGAGGGCAGCAATAGACCCTTGGAGACAAGTCGGCTCGAGGCCGATGTATTGAATCTCGACGCAATTTGAGTGTTCCATCGGCATTAGGAGGCCCTGAACGTTACAGTTAACTATCATTTTAGCATCGGATTCGAAAATCTACTAACAGGAGAAGGATCATATGGTGCACGAGACTGCAATATCCCCTTGGATACAAGTCGGCTGGAGGTCGATGTATTGAATCTCGACGCAATTTGAATCTCCTATCGTCATTAGGAGGCCCTGAACGTTACTATTCACTATCATTTTTGCGTCGGATTCGAAAATCTAAACTCACAGGAGAACCACCATAAGGTGCCCGAGGCAGCAATAGACCCTTGGAGACAAGTCGGCTGGAGGCCGATGTATTGAATCTCGACGCAATTTGAGTGTTCCATCGTCATTAGGAGGCCCTAAACGTTACAATTAATTATCATTTTTGCGTCAGATTCGAAAATCTACTAACAGGAGAAGGATCATATGGTGCACGAGACTGCAATATCCCCTTGGATACAAGTCGGCTGGAGGTCGATGTATTGAATCTCGACGCAATTTGAATCTCCTATCGTCATTAGGAGGCCCTGAACGTTACTATTCACTATCATTTTTGCATCGGATTCGAAAATCTAAACTCACAGGAGAACCACCATAAGGTGCCCGAGGCAGCAATAGACCCTTGGAGACAAGTCGGCTGGAGGCCGATGTATTGAATCTCGACGCAATTTGAGTGTTCCATCGTCATTAGGAGGCCCTAAACGTTACAATTAATTATCATTTTTGCGTCGGATTCGAAAATCAACTAACAGGAGAAGGATCATATGGTGCACGAGACTGCAATATCCCCTTGGATACAAGTCGGCTGGAGGTCGATGTATTGAATCTCGACGCAATTTGAATCTCCTATCGTCATTAGGAGGCCCTGAACGTTACTATTCACTATCATTTTTGCGTCGGATTCGAAAATCTAAACTCACAGGAGAACCACCATAAGGTGCCCGAGGCAGCAATAGACCCTTGGAGACAAGTCGGCTGGAGGCCGATGTATTGAATCTCGACGCAATTTGAGTGTTCCATCGTCATTAGGAGGCCCTAAACGTTACAATTAATTATCATTTTTGCGTCGGATTCGAAAATCTAGACTCACAGAAGAAGGATCATATTGTGCCCGAGACAGCAATTACTCTTGGAGACAAGTCGGCTGGAGGCCGATGTATTGAATCTCGACGCAATTTGAGTGTTCCATCGTCATTAGGAGGCCCTGAACGTTACAATTTACTATCAGTTTCGCGTCGGATTCGAAAATCTAGACTCACAGGAGAACGACCATAAGGTGCCCGAGGCAGCAATAGACCCTTGGAGACAAGTCGGCTGGAGGCCGATGTATTGAATATCGACGCAATTTGAGTGTTCCATCGTCATTAGGAGGCCCTAAACGTTACAATTAACTATCATTTTTGCGTCGGATTCGATAGTCTAAACTCACAGGGAGAACGACCATAAGGTGCCCGAGGCAGCAATATCCCCTTGGAGACAAGTCGGCTGGAGGCCGATGTATTGATTCTCGACGCAATTTGAGTGTTCCATCGGCATTAGGAGGCTCTGAACGTTACAGTTAACTATCATTTTAGCGTCGGATTCGAAAATCTACTAACAGGAGAAGGATCATATGGTGCACGAGACTGCAATATCCCCTTGGATACAAGTCGGCTGGAGGTCGATGTATTGAATCTCGACGCAATTTGAATCTCCTATCGTCATTAGGAGGCCCTGAACGTTACTATTCACTATCATTTTTGGGTCGGATTCGAAAATCTAAACTCACAGGAGAACCACCATAAGGTGCCCGAGGCAGCAATAGACCCTTGGAGACAAGTCGGCTGGAGGACGATGTATTGAATCTCGACGCAATTTGAGTGTTCCATCGTCATTAGGAGGCCCTAAACGTTACAATTAACTATCATTTTTGCGTCGGATTCGACAATCAAACTCACAGGAGAACGAGCATAAGGTGCCCGAGGCAGCAACAGACTCTTGGAGACAAGTCGGCTGGAGGCCGATGTATTGAATCTCGACGCAATTTGAGTGTTCCATCGTCATTAGGAGGATCTAAACGTTACAATTAACTATCATTTTTGCGTCGGATTCGAAAATCTAAACTCACAGGAGAACGACCATAAGGTGCCCGAGGCAGCAATAGACCCTTGGAGACAAGTCGGCTGGAGGCCGACGTAGTGAATCTCGACGCAATTTGAGTGTCCCATCGTCATTAGGAGGCCCTAAACGTTACAATTAACTATCATTTTTGCGTCGGATTCGATAATCTAAACTCACAGGAGAACGACCATAAGGTGCCCGAGGCAGCAACAGACCCTTGGAGACAAGTCGGCTGGAGGCCGATGTATTGAATCTCGACGCAATTTGAGTGTTCCATCGGCATTAGGAGGCCCTGAACGTTACAGTTAACTATCATTTTAGCGTCGGATTCGAAAATCTAGACTCACAGGAGAACGACCATAAGGTGATCGAGACAGCAATATCCCCTTGGAGACAAGTCGGCTGGAGGCCGATGTATTGAATCTCGACGCAATTTGGGTGTTCCAACGGCATTAGGAGGCCCTGAACGTTACAGTTAACTATCATTTTAGCGTCGGATTCGAAAATCTACTAACAGGAGAAGGATCATATGGTGCACGAGACTGCAGTATCCCCTTGGATACAAGTCGGCTGGAGATCGATGTATTGAATCTCGACGCAATTTGAATCTTCTATCGTCATTAGGAGGCCCTGAACGTTACTATTCACTATCATTTTTGCGTCGGATTCGAAAATCCAAACTCACATGAGAGCGAACATAAGGTGCCCGAGGCAGCAACAGACCCTTGGAGACAAGTCGGCTTTAGGTCGATGTATTGGATCGCGACGCAATTTGAGGGTTCCATCGTCATTAGGAGGCCCTAAACGTTACAATTAACTATCATTTTTGCGTCGGATTCGATAATCTAAACTCACAGGAGAACGACCATAAGGTGCCCGAGGCAGCAACAGACACTTGGAGACAAGTCGGCTGGAGGCCGATGTATTGAATCTCGACGCAATTTGAGTGTTCCATCGTCATTAGGAGGCCCTGAACGTTACAATTAACTATCAGTTTCGCGTCGGATTCGAAAATCTAGACATACAGCAGACGGACCATTTGGTGCCCGAGGCAGCAAGATCCCATTGGAGACAAATCGGCTGGAAGACGATGTATTGAATCTCGACGCAATTTGAGTGTTCTATCGTCATGAGGAGGCCCTGAACGTTACTATTCACTATCATTTTTGCGTCGGATTCGAAAATCTATACTCACAGGAGAAGGACCATAAGGTGCCCGAGACTGCAATATCCCCTTTGAGACAAGTCGACTGGAGGCCGATGTATTGAATCTCGACGCAATTTGAGTGTTCCATCGTCATTACAAGGCCCTGTACGTTACACTTAACTATCATTTTTGCGTCGGATTCGAAAATCTAGACTCACAGGAGAACGACCATAAGGTGCCCGAGGCAGGAATAGACCCTTGGAGACAAGTCGGCTCGAGGCCGACGTACTGAATATCGACGCAATTTGTGTTTTCCATCGTCATTAGGAGGCCCTAAATGTTACAATTAACTATCATTTTTGCGTCGGATTCGATAGTCTAAACTCACAGGAGAACGACCATAAGGTGCCCGAGGCAGCAATAGACCGTTGGAGAAAAGTCAGCTGGAGGTCGATGTATTGGATCGCGACGCAATTTGAGTGTTCCATCGTCATTTGGAGGCCCTGAATGTTACAATTAACTATCAGTTTCTCGTCAGATTCGAAAATCTAGACTCACAGCAGACGGACCATTTGGTGCCCGAGGCAGCAAGATCCCCTTGGAGACAAATCGGCTGGAAGACGATGTATTGAATCTCTACGCAATTTGAGTGTTCTATCGTCATTAGGAGGCCCTGAACGTTACTATTCACTATCATTTTTGCGTCGGATTCGAAAATCTATACTCACAGGAGAAGGACCATAAGGTGCCCGAGACAGCAATATCCCCTTTGAGACAAGTCGGCTGGAGGCCGATGTATTGAATCTCGACGCAATTTGAGTGTTCCATCGTCATTACAAGGCCCTGTACGTTACAATTAACTATCATTTATGCGTCGGATTCGAAAATCTAGACTCACAGGAGAACAACCATAAGGTGCCCGAGACAGCAATATCCCCTTGGAGACAAGTCGGCTGGAGACCGATGTATTGAATCTCGACGCAATTTGAGTGTTCCAACGGCATTAGGAGGCCCTGAACGTTACAGTTAACTATCATTTTTGAGTCGGATTCAAAAATCTAGACTCACATGAGAGCGAACATAAGAGGCCGGAGGCAGTAATATCCCCATGGAGACAAGTCGGCTGGAGGACGATGTATTGAATCTCGACGCAATTTGTGTGTCCCATCGTCATTAGGAGGCCCTAAACGTTACAATTAACTATCAATTTTGCGTCGGATTCGACAATCTAAACTCACACGAGAACGACCATAAGGTGCCCGAGTCAGCAACAGACCCTTGGAGACAAGTCGGCTGGAGGCCGATGTATTGAATCTCGACGCAATTTGAGTCTTCTATCGTCATTAGGAGGCCCTAAACGTTACAAGTAACTATCATTTTTGCGTCGGATTCGATAATCTAAACTCACAGGAGAACGACCATAAGGTGCCCGAGGCAGCAACAGACCCTTGGAGACAAGTCGACTGGAGGCCGATGTATTGAATATTGACGAAATTTGAGTGTTCCATCGTCATTAGGAGGCCCTAAACGTTACAATTAACTATCATTTTTGCGTCGGATTCGAAAATCTAAACTCACAGGAGAACCACCATAAGGTGCCCGAGGCAGCAATAGACCCTTGGAGACAAGTCGGCTGGAGAACGATGTATTGAATCTCGACGCAATTTGAGTGTTCCATCGTCATTAGGAGGCCCTAAACGTTACAATTAACTATCATTTTTGCGTCGGATTCGACAATCAAACTCACAGGAGAACGAGCATAAGGTGCCCGAGGCAGCAACAGACTCTTGGAGACAAGTCGGCTGGAGGCCGATGTATTGAATCTCGACGCAATTTGAGTGTTCCATCGTCATTAGGAGGATCTAAACGTTACAATTAACTATCATTTTTGCGTCGGATTCGAAAATCTAAACTCACAGGAGAACGACCATAAGGTGCCCGAGGCAGCAATAGACCCTTGGAGACAAGTCGGCTGGAGGCCGACGTAGTGAATCTCGACGCAATTTGAGTGTCCCATCGTCATTAGGAGGCCCTAAACGTTACAATTAACTATCATTTTTGCGTCGGATTCGATAATCTAAACTCACAGGAGAACGACCATAAGGTGCCCGAGGCAGCAACAGACCCTTGGAGACAATTCGGCTGGAGGCCGATGTATTGAATCTCGACGCAATTTGAGTGTTCCATCGGCATTAGGAGGCCCTGAACGTCACAGTTAACTATCATTTTAGCGTCGGATTCGAAAATCTAGACTCACAGGAGAACGACCATAAGGTGATCGAGACAGCAATATCCCCTTGGAGACAAGTCGGCTGGAGGCCGATGTATTGAATCTCGACGCAATTTGGGTGTTCCAACGGCATTAGGAGGCCCTGAACGTTACAGTTAACTATCATTTTAGCGTCGGATTCGAAAATCTACTAACAGGAGAAGGATCATATGGTGCACGAGACTGCAGTATCTCCTTGGATACAAGTCGGCTGGAGATCGATGTATTGAATCTCGACGCAATTTGAATCTTCTATCGTCATTAGGAGGCCCTGAACGTTACTATTCACTATCATTTTTGCGTCGGATTCGAAAATCCAAACTCACATGAGAGCGAACATAAGGTGCCCGAGGCAGCAACAGACCCTTGGAGACAAGTCGGCTTTAGGTCGATGTATTGGATCGCGACGCAATTTGAGGGTTCCATCGTCATTAGGAGGCCCTAAACGTTACAATTAACTATCATTTTTGCGTCGGATTCGATAATCTAAACTCACAGGAGAACGACCATAAGGTGCCCGAGGCAGCAACAGACACTTGGAGACAAGTCGGCTGGAGGCCGATGTATTGAATCTCGACGCAATTTGAGTGTTCCATCGTCATTAGGAGGCCCTGAACGTTACAATTAACTATCAGTTTCGCGTTGGATTCGAAAATCTAGACTCACAGGAGAACGACCATAAGGTGCCCGAGGCAGCAATAGACCCTTGGAGACAAGTCGGCTGGAGGCCGATGTATTGAATATCGACGCAACTTGATTGTTCCATCGTCATTAGGAGGCCCTAAAGGTTGCAATTAACTATCATTTTTGCGTCGGATTCGATAGTCTAAACTCACAGGAAAACGACCATAAGGTGCCCGAGGCAGCAATAGACCGTTGGAGAAAAGTCGGCTGGAGGTCGATGTATTGGATCGCGACGCAATTTGAGTGTTCCATCGTCATTTGGAGGCCCTGAATGTTACAATTAACTATCAGTTTCTCGTCGGATTCGAAAATCTAGACACACAGCAGACGGACCATTTGGTGCCCGAGGCAGCAAGATCCCATTGGAGACAAATCGGCTGGAAGACGATGTATTGAATCTCGACGCAATTTGAGTGTTCTATCGTCATTAGGAGGCCCTGAACGTTACTATTCACTATCATTTTTGCGTCGGATTCGAAAACCTATACTCACAGGAGAAGGACCATAAGGTGCCCGAGACAGCAATATCCCCTTTGAGACAAGTCGACTGGAGGCCGATGTATTGAATCTCGACGCAATTTGAGTGTTCCATCGTCATTACAAGGCCCTGTACGTTACACTTAACTATCATTTTTGCGTCGGATTCGAAAATCTAGACTCACAGGAGAACGACCATAAGGTGCCCGAGGCAGGAATAGACCCTTGGAGACAAGTCGGCTCGAGGCCGACGTACTGAATATCGACGCAATTTGTGTTTTCCATCGTCATTAGGAGGCCCTAAACGTTACAATTAACTATCATTTTTGCGTCGGATTCGATAGTCTAAACTCACAGGAGAACGACCATAAGGTGCCCGAGGCAGCAATAGACCGTTGGAGAAAAGTCAGCTGGAGGTCGATGTATTGGATCGCGACGCAATTTGAGTGTTCCATCGTCATTTGGAGGCCCTGAATGGTACAATTAACTATCAGTTTCTCGTCAGATTCGAAAATCTAGACTCACAGCAGACGGACCATTTGGTGCCCGAGGCAGCAAGATCCCCTTGGAGACAAATCGGCTGGAAGACGATGTATTGAATCTCTACGCAATTTGAGTGTTCTATCGTCATTAGGAGGCCCTGAACGTTACTATTCACTATCATTTTTGCGTCGGATTCGAAAATCTATACTCACAGGAGAAGGACCATAAGGTGCCCGAGACAGCAATATCCCCTTTGAGACAAGTCGGCTGGAGGCCGATGTATTGAATCTCGACGCAATTTGAGTGTTCCATCGTCATTACAAGGCCCTGTACGTTACAATTAACTATCATTTATGCGTCGGATTCGAAAATCTAGACTCACAGGAGAACAACCATAAGGTGCCCGAGACAGCAATATCCCCTTGGAGACAAGTCGGCTGGAGGCCGATGTATTGAATCTCGACGCAATTTGAGTGTTCCAACGGCATTAGGAGGCCCTGAACGTTACAGTTAACTATCATTTTTGAGTCGGATTCAAAAATCTAGACTCACATGAGAGCGAACATAAGAGGCCGGAGGCAGTAATATCCCCATGGAGACAAGTCGGCTGGAGGACGATGTATTGAATCTCGACGCAATTTGTGTGTCCCATCGTCATTTGGAGGCCCTAAACGTTACAATTAACTATCATTTTTGCGTCGGATTCGATAATCTAAACTCACAGGAGACGACCATAAGGTGCCGGAGGCAGCAACAGACCCTGGGAGACAAGTCGGCTGGAGGCCGATGTATTGAATCTCGACGCAATTTGAGTGTTCCATCGGCATTAGGAGGCCCTGAACGTTACAGTTAACTATCATTTTAGCGTCGGATTCGAAAATCTACTAACAGGAGAAGGATCATATGGTGCACGAGACTGCAGTATCCCCTTGGATACAAGTCGGCTGGAGGTCGATGTATTGAATCTCGACGCAATTTGAATCTTCTATCGTCATTAGGAGGCCCTGAACGTTACAATTAACTATCAGTGTCGCGTCGGATTCGAAAATCTAGACTCACAGGAGAACGACCATAAGGTGCCCGAGGCAGCAGTAGACCCTGGGAGACAAGTCGGCTGGAGGCCGATGTATTGAATATCGACGCAATTTGTGTGTTCCAAAGTCATTAGGAGGCCCTAAACGTTACAATTAACTATCATTTTTGCGTCGGATACCATAGTCTAAACTCACAGGAGAACGACCATAAGGTGCCCGAGGCAGCAATAGACCGTTGGAGAAAAGTCGGCTGGAGGTCGATGTATTGGATCGCGACGCAATTTGAGTGTTCCATCGTCATTTGGAGGCCCTGAATGTTACAATTAACTATCAGTTTCTCGTCGGATTCGAAAATCTAGACCCACAGCAGACGGACCATTTGTGCCCGAGGCAGCAAGATCCCCTTGGAGACAAATCAGCTGGAGGCCGATGTATTGAATCTCGACGCAATTTGAGTCTTCTATCGTCATTAGGAGGCCCTAAACGTTACAAGTAACTATCATTTTTGCGTCGGATTCGATAATCTAAACTCACAGGAGAACGACCATAAGGTGCCCGAGGCAGCAACAGACCCTTGGAGACAAGTCGACTGGAGGCCGATGTATTGAATATCGACGAAATTTGAGTGTTCCATCGTCATTAGGAGGCCCTAAACGTTACAATTAACTATCATTTTTGCGTCGGATTCGATAATCTAAACTCACAGGAGAACGACCATAAGGTGCCAGAGGCAGCAACAGACACTTGGAGACAAGTCGGCTGGAGGCCGATGTATTGAATCTCGACGTAATTTCAGTGTTCCATCGTCATTAGCAGGCCCTAAACGTTACAATTAACTATCATTTTTGCGTCGGATTCGATAATCTAAACTCACAGGAGACGACCATAAGGTGCCGGAGGCAGCAACAGACTCTTGGTGACAAGTCGGCTGGAGGCCGATGTATTGAATCTCGACGCAATTTGAGTGTTCCATCGTCATTACAAGGCCCTGAACGATACAATTAACTATCATTTTTGCGTCGGATTCGAAAATCTAGACTCACAGAAGAATGATCATATTGTGCCCGAGACAGCAATTATCCTTGGAGACAAGTCGGCTGGAGGCCGATATATTGAATCTCGACGCAATTTGAGTGTTCCATCGTCATTAGGAGGCCCTGAACGTTACTATTAACTATCAGTTTCGCGTCGGATTCGAAAATCTAGACTCACAGGAGAATGACCATAAGGTGCCCGAGGCAGCAATAGACCCTTGGAGACAAGTCGGCTGGAGGCCGATGTATTGAATATCGACGCAATTTGAGTGTTCCATCGTCATTAGGAGGCCCTAAACGTTACAATTAACTATCATTTTTGCGTCGGATTCGATAGTCTAAACTCACAGGAGAACGACCATAAGGTGCCCGAGGCAGCAATAGACCGTTGTAGAAAAGTCGGCTGGAGGTCGATGTATTGGATCGCGACGCAATTTGAGTGTTCCATCGTCGTTTGGAGGCCCTGAATGTTACAATTAACTATCAGTTTCTCGTCGGATTCGAAAATCTACACTCACAGCAGACGGACCATTTGGTGCCCGAGGCAGCAAGATCCCCTTGGAGACAAATCGGCTGGAGGACGATGTATTGAATCTCGACGCAATTTGAGTGTTCCATCGTCATTACAAGGCCCTGTACGTTACAATTAACTATCATTTTTGCGTCGGATTCGAAAATCTAGACTCACAGGAGAACGACCATAAGGTGCCCGAGACAGCAATATCCCCTTGGAGACAAGTCGGCTGGAGGCCGATGTATTGAATCTCGACGCAATTTGAGTGTTCCATCGGCATTAGGAGGCCCTGAACGTTACAGTTAACTATCATTTTAGCGTCGGATTCGAAAATCTACTAACAGGAGAAGGATCATATGGTGCACGAGACTGCAATATCCCCTTGGATAGAAGTCGGCTGGAGGTCGATGTATTGAATCTCGACGCAATTTGAATCTTCTATCGTCATTAGGAGGCCCTGAACGTTACTATTCACTATCATTTTTGCGTCGGATTCGAAAATCTAAACTCACAGGAGAATGACCATAAGGTGCTCGAGGCAGCAACAGACCCTAGGAGACAAGTCGACTGGAGGCCGATGTATTGAATATCGACGAAATTTGAGTGTTCCATCGTCATTAGGAGGCCCTAAACGTTACAATTAACTATCATTTTTGCGTCGGATTCGATAATCTAAACTCACAGGAGAACGACCATAAGGTGCCCGAGGCAGCAACAGACTCTTGGAGACAAGTCGGCTGGAGGCCGATGTATTGAATCTCGACGCAATTTGAGTGTTCCATCGTCATTAGGAGGCCCTAAACGTTACAACTAACTATCATTTTTGCGTCGGATTCGATAATCTAAACTCACAGGAGACGACCATAAGGTGCCCGAGGCAGCAACAGACTCTTGGAGACAAGTCGGCTGGAGTCCGATGTATTGAATCTCGACGCAATTTGAGTGTTCCATCGTCATTACAAGGCCCTGAACGATACAATTAACTATCATTTTTGCGTCGGATTCGAAAATCTAGACTCACAGAAGAAGGATCATATTGTGCCCGAGACAGCAATTACCCTTGGAGACAAGTCGGCTGGAGGCCGATGTATTGAATCTCGGCGCAATTTGAGTGTTCCATCGTCATTAGGAGGCCCTGAACGTTACAATTAACTATCAGTTTCGCGTCGGATTCGAAAATCTAGACTCACAGGAGAACGACCATAAGGTGCCCGAGGCAGCAATAGACCGTTGGAGAAAAGTCGGCTGGAGGTCGATGTATTGGATCGCGACGCAATTTGAGTGTTCCATCGTCATTTGGAGGCCCTGAATGTTACAATTAACTATCAGTTTCTCGTCGGATTCGAAAATTTTGACTCACAGCAGACGGACCATTTGGTGCCCGAGGCAGCAAGATCCCCTTGGAGACAAATCGGCTGGAAGACGATGTATTGAATCTCGACGCAATCTGAGTGTTCTATCGTCATTAGGAGGCCCTGAACGTTACTATTCACTATCATTTTTGCGTCGGATTCGAAAATCTATACTCACAGGAGAAGGAACATAAGGTGCCCGAGACAGCAATATCCCCTTGGAGACAAGTCGGCTGGAGGCCGATGTATTGAATCTCGACGCAATTTGAGTGTTCCATCGTCATTACAAGGCCTGTACGTTACAATTAACTATCATTTTTGCGTCGGATTCGAAAATCTAGACTCACAGGAGAACGACCATAAGGTGCCCGAGACAGCAATATCCCCTTGGAGACAAGTCGGCAGGAGGCCGATGTATTGAATATCGACGCAATTTGAGTGTTCCATCGTCATTAGGAGGCCCTAAACGTTACAATTAACTATCATTTTTGCGTCGGATTCGATAGTCTAAACTCACAGGAGAACGACCATAAGGTGCCCGAGGCAGCAATAGACCGTTGGAGAAAAGTCGGCTGGAGGTCGATGTATTGGATCGCGACGGAATTTGAGTTTTCCATCGTCATTTGGAGGCCCTGAATGTTACAATTAACTATCAGTTTCTCGTCGGATTCGAAAATCTAGACTCACAGCAGACGGACCATTTGGTGCAAGAGGCAGCAAGATCCCCTTGGAGACAAATCGGCTGGAAGACGATGTATTGAATCTCGTCGCAATTTGAGTGTTCTATCGTCATTAGGAGGCCATGAACGTTACTATTCACTATCATTTTTGCGTCGGATTCGAAAATCTATACTCACAGGAGAAGGACCATAAGGTGCCCGAGACAGCAATATCCCCTTTGAGACAAGTCGGCTGGAGGCCGATGTATTGAATCTCGACGCAATTTGAGTGTTCCATCGTCATTACAAGGCCCTGTACGTTACAATTAACTATCATTTTTGCGTCGGATTCGAAAATCTAGACTCACAGGAGAACAACCATAAGGTGCCCGAGCCAGCAATATCCCCTTGGAGACAAGTCGGCTGGAGGCCGATGTATTGAATCTCGACGCAATTTGAGTGTTCCATCGTCTTTACAAGGCCCTGAACGATACAATTAACTATCATTTTTGCGTCGGATTCGAAAATCTAGACTCACAGAAGAAGGATCATATTGTGCCCGAGACAGCAATTACCATTGGAGACAAGTCGGCTGGAGGCCGATGTATTGAATCTCGACGCAATTTGAGTGTTCCATCGTCATTAGGAGGCCCTGAACGTTACAATTAACTATCAGTTTCGCGTCGGATTCGAAAATCTAGACTCACAGGAGAACGACCACAAGGTGCTCGAGGCAGCAATAGACCCTTGGAGACAAGTCGGCTGGAGGCCGATGTATTGAATATCAACGCAATTTGAGTGTTCCATCGTCATTAGGAGGCCCTAAACGTTACAATTAACTATCATTTTTGCGTCGGATTCGATAGTCTAAACTCACAGGAGAACGACCATAAGGTGCCCGAGGCACCAATAGAACGTTGGAGAAAAGTCGGCTGGAGGTCGATGTATTGGATCGCGACGCAATTTGAGTGTTCCATCGTCATTTGGAGGCCCTGAATGTTACAATTAACTATCAGTTTCTCGTCGGATTCGAAAATCTAGACTCACAGCAGACGGACCATTTGGTGCCCGAGGCAGCAAGATCCCCTTGGATACAAGTCGGCTGGAGGTCGATGTATTGAATCTCGACGCAATTTGAATCTTCTATCGTCATTAGGAGGCCCTGAACGTTACTATTCACTATCATTTTTGCGTCGGATTCGAAAATTCAAACTCACAGGAGAACGACCATAAGGTGCCCGAGGCAGCAATAGACCCTTGGAGACAAGTCGGCTGGAGGCCGATGTATTGAATATCGACGCAATTTGAGTGTTCCATCGTCATTAGGAGGCCCTAAACGTTACAATTAACTATCATTTTTGCGTCGGATTCGATAGTCTAAACTCACAGGAGAACGACCATAAGGTGCCAGAGGCAGCAATAGACCGTTGGAGAAAAGTCGGCTGGAGGTCGATGTATTGGATCGCGACGCAATTTGAGTGTTGCATCGTCATTTGGAGGCCCTGAATGTTACAATTAACTATCAGTTTCTCTTCGGATTCGAAAATCTAGACTCACAGCAGACGGACCATTTGGTGCCCGAGGCAGCAAGATCCCCTTGGAGACAAATCGGCTGGAAGACGATGTATTGAATCTCGACGCAATCTGAGTGTTCTATCGTCATTAGGAGGCCCTGAACGTTACTATTCACTATCATTTTTGCGTCGGATTCGAAAATCTATACTCACAGGAGAAGGAACATAAGGTGCCCGAGACAGCAATATCCCCTTGGAGACAAGTCGGCTGGAGGCCGATGTATTGAATCTCGACGCAATTTGAGTGTTCCATCGTCATTACAAGGCCCTGTACGTTACAATTAACTATCATTTTTGCGTCGGATTCGAAAATCTAGACTCACAGGAGAACGACCATAAGGTGCCCGAGACAGCAATATCCCCTTGGAGACAAGACGGCTGGAGGCCGATGTATTGAATCTCGACGCAATTTGAGTGTTCCAACGGCATTAGGAGGCCCTGAACGTTACAGTTAACTATCACTTTAGCGTCGGATTCGAAAATCTACTAACAGGAGAAGGATCATATGGTGCACGAGACTGCAATATCCCCTTGGATACAAGTCGGCTGGAGGTCGATGTATTGAATCTCGACGCAATTTGAATCTTCTATCGTCATTAGGAGGCCCTGAACGTTACTATTCACTATCATTTTTGCGTCGGATTCGAAAGTCCAAACTCACAGAAGAACGACCATAAGGTGCCCGAGGCAGCAATAGACCCTTGGAGACAAGTCGGCTGGAGGCCGATGTATTGAATCTCGACGCAATTTGAGTGTTCCATCGGCATTAGGAGGCCCTGAACGTTACATTTAAGAATCAGTTTCACGTCGGATTCGAAAATCTAGACTCACAAGAGAGCGAACATAAGGTGCCCGAGGCAGCAACAGACCCTTGGAGACAAGTCGGCTTTAGGCCGATGTATTGAATCTCGACGCAATTTGAGTGTCCCATCGTCATTAGGAGGCCCTAAACGTCACAATTAACTATCAATTTTGCGTCGGATTCGACAATCTAAACTCACACGGGAACGACCATATGGTGCCCGAGGCAGCAACAGACCCTTGGAGACAAGTCGGCTGGAGGCCGATGTATTGAATCTCGACGCAATTTGAGTCTTCTATCGTCATTAGGAGGCCCTAAACGTTACAATTAACTATCATTTTTGCGTCGGATTCGATAATCTAAACTCACAGGAGAACGACCATAAGGTGCCCGAGGCAGCAACAGACCCTAGGAGGCAAGTCGACTGGAGGCCGATGTATTGAATCTCGACGCAATTTGAGTGTTCCATCGTCATTAGCAGGCCCTAAACGTTACAATTAACTATCATTTTTGCGTCGGATTCGATAATCTAAACTCACAGGAGAAGGATCATATTGTGCCCGAGACAGCAATTACCCTTGGAGACAAGTCGGCTGGAGGCCGATGTATTGAATCTCGGCGCAATTTGAGTGTTCCATCGTCATTAGGAGGCCCTGAACGTTACAATTAACTATCAGTTTCGCGTCGGATTCGAAAATCTAGACTCACAGGAGAACGACCATAAGTTGCCCGAGGCAGCAATAGACCCTTGGAGACAAGTCGGCTGGAGGCCGATGTATTGAATCTCGACGCAATTTGAGTGTTCCATCGTCATTAGGAGGCCCTAAACGTTACAACTAACTATCATTTTTGCGTCGGATTCGATAATCTAAACTCACAGGAGACGACCATAAGGTGCCCGAGGCAGCAACAGACTCTTGGAGACAAGTCGGCTGGAGGCCGATGTATTGAATCTCGACGCAATTTGAGTGTTCCATCGTCATTACAAGGACCTGAACGATACAATTAACTATCATTTTTGCGTTGGATTCGAAAATCTAGACTCACAGAAGAAGGATCATATTGTGCCCGAGACAGCAATTACCCTTGGTGACAAGTCGGCTGGAGGCCGATGTATCGAATCTCGACGCAATTTGAGTGTTCCATCGTCATTAGGAGGCCCTGAACGTTACAATTGACTATCAGTTTCGCGTCGGATTCGAAAATCTAGACTCACAGGAGAACGACCATAAGGTGCCCGAGGCAGCAATAGACCCTTGGAGACAAGTCGGCTGGAAGCCGATGTATTGAATATCGACGCAATTTGAGTGTTCTATCGTCATTAGGAGGCCCTAAACGGTACAATTAACTATCATTTTTGAGTCGGATTCGATAGTCTAAACTCACAGGAGAACGACCATAAGGTGCCCGAGGCAGCAATAGACCGTTGGAGAAAAGTCGGCTGGAGGTCGATGTATTGGATCGCGACGCAATTTGAGTGTTCCATCGTCATTTGGAGGCCCTGAATGTTACAATTAACTATCAGTTTCTCGTCGGATTCGAAAATCTGGACTCACAGCAGACGGACCACTTGGTGCCCGAGGCAGCAAGATCCCCTTGGAGACAAATCGGCTGGAAGACGATGTATTGAATCTCGACGCAATTTGAGTGTTCTATCGTCATTAGGAGGCCCTGAACGTTACTATTCACTATCATTTTTGCGTCGGATTCGAAAATCTATACTCACAGGAGAAGGACCATAAGGTGCCCGAGACAGCAATATCCCCTTGGAGACAAGTCGGCTGGAGGCCGATGTATTGAATCTCGACGCAATTTGAGTGTTCCATCGTCATTACAAGGCCCTGTACGTTACAATTAACTATCATTTTTGCGTCGGATTCGAAAATCTAGACTCACACGAGAACGACCATAAGGTCAACGAGACAGCAATATCCCCTTGGAGACAAGTCGGCTGGAGGCCGATGTATTGAATCTCGACGCAATTTGAGTGTTCCAACGGCATTAGGAGGGCCTGAACGTTACAGTTAACTATCATTTTAGCGTCGGATTCGAAAATCTACTAACAGGAGAAGGATCATATGGTGCACGAGACTGCAATATCCCCTTGGATACAAGTCGGCTGGAGGTCGATGTATTGAATCTCGACGCAATTTGAATCTTCTATCGTCATTAGGAGGCCCTGAACGTTACTATTCACTATCATTTTTGCGTCGGATTCAAACATCCAAACTCACAGAAGAACGACCATAAGGTGCCCGAGGCAGCAATAGACCCTTGGAGACAAGTCGGCTGGAGGCCGATGTATTGAATCTCGACGCAATCTGAGTGTTCCATCGGCATTAGGAGGCCCTGAACGTTACATTTAAGAATCAGTTTCACGTCGGATTCG
>NW_025725683.1:0-25898 GCF_021461395.2 Schistocerca americana | reverse complement strand
TTACAAGAGAACGACCATAAAGTGCCCGAGGCAGCATTAGATCCTTGGAGACAAGTCGGCTGGAGGACGATGTATTGTATCTCGACGCAATTTGAGTGTTCCATCGTCATTACAAGGCCCTGAACGTTACAATTAACTATCACTTTTGCGTCGGATTCGAAAATCTAGACTCACAGGAGAACGACCATAAGGTGCCCGAGGCAGCAATGGACCCTTGGAGACAAGTCGGCTGGAGGACGATGTATTGGACCGCGACGCAATTTGAGTCTTCTATCGTCATTAGGAGGCGCTGAACGTTACAATTCACTATCATTTTTGCGTCGGATTCGAAAATCTATACTCACAGGAGAAGGACCATGTGGTGCCCGAGGCAGCGATATCCCCTTGGAGACAAGTAGGCTGGAGGCCGATGTATTGAATCTCGACGCAATTTGAGTGTTCCATCGTCATTAGAAGGCCCTGAACGTTGCAATTAACTATCATTTTTGCGTCGGATTCGAAAATCTAGACTCACAGGACAACGACCATAAGGTGCCCGAGGCAGCAATAGACCCTTGGAGACAAGTCGGCTGGAGGCCGATGTATTGAATCTCGACGCAATTTGAGTGTTCCATCGGCATTAGGAGGCCCTGAACGTTATAATTAACGATCATTTTTGCGTCGGATTCGATAATCTAAACTCACAGGAGAACGACCATAAGGTGCCCGAGGCAGCAATAGACCCTTGGAGACAAGTCGGCTGGAGGCCGATGTATTGAATCTCGACGCAATTTGAGTGTTCCATCGTCATTAGAAGGCCCTGAACGTTACAATTAACGATCATTTTTG
Organism: Schistocerca americana; assembly: GCF_021461395.2. NCBI lineage: Eukaryota > Metazoa > Arthropoda > Insecta > Orthoptera > Acrididae > Schistocerca > Schistocerca americana. Next base: position 25,070 of record NW_025725683.1, on the reverse strand, counting down.
CGTCGGATTCGAAAATCTAGACTCACAGGACAACGACCATAAGGTGCCCGAGGCAGCAATAGACCCTTGGAGACAAGTCGGCTGGAGGCCGATGTATTGAATCTCGACGCAATTTGAGTGTTCCATCGTCATTACAAGGCCCTGAACGTTACAATTAACTATAATTTTGCGTCGGATTCGTAAATCTAGACTCACAGGAGAACGACCATAAGGTGCCCGAGGCAGCAATAGACCCTTGGAGACAAGTCGGCTGGAGGACGATGTTTTGGATCGCGACGCAATTTGAGTCTTCTATCGTCATTAGGAGGCGCTGAACGTTACAATTCACTTTCATTTTTGCGTCGGATTCGAAAATCTAGACTCACAGGAGAAGAACCATGTGGTGCCCGAGGCAGCGATATCCCCTTGGAGACAAGTAGGCTGGAGGCCGATGTATTGAATCTCGACGCAATTTGAGTGTTCCATCGTCATTAGGAGGCGCTGAACGTTACAATTCACTATCATTTTTGCGTCGGATTCGAAAATCTAGACTCACAGGACAACGACCATAAGGTGCCCGAGGCAGCAATAGACCCTTGGAGACAAGTCGGCTGGAGGACGATGTATTGGATCGCGACGCAATTTGAGTCTTCTATCGTCATTAGGAGGCGCTGAACGTTACAATTCACTATCATTTTTGCGTCGGATTCGAAAATCTAGACTCACAGGAGAAGGATCATATTGTGCCCGAGACAGCAATATCCCCTTGGAGACAAGTCGGCTGGAGGACGATGTATTGAATCTCGACGCAATTTGAGTCTTCTATCGTCATTAGGAGGCCCTGAACGTTACAATTAACTATCATTTTAGCGTCGGGTTCGAAAATCTAGACTCACAGGAGAACGACCATAAGGTGTCCGAGGCAGCAATAGACCCTTGGAGACAAGTCGGCTGGAGGACGATGTATTGAATCTCGACCCAATTTGAGAGTTCCATCGTCATTAGGCGGCCCTGAACGTTACAATTAACTATCATTTTTTGCGTCGGATTCGAAAATCTAGAATTACAAGAGAACGACCATAAAGTGCCCGAGGCAGCATTAGATCCTTGGAGACAAGTCGGCTTGAGGACGATGTATTGAATCTCGACGCAATTTGAGAGTTCCATCGTCATTAGGCGGCCCTGAACGTTACAATTAACTATCATTTTTGCGTCGGATTCGAAAATCTAGAATTACAAGAGAACGACCATAAAGTGCCCGAGGCAGCATTAGATCCTTGGAGACAAGTCGGCTGGAGGCCGATGTATTGAATCTCGACGCAATTTGAGTCTTCTATCGTCATTAGGAGGCGCTGAACGTTACAATTCACTATCATTTTTGCGTCGGATTCGAAAATCTAGACTCACAGGAGAAGGACCATAAGGTGCCCGAGGCAGCAATAGACCCTTGGAGACAAGTCGGCTGGAGGACGATGTATTGGATCGCGACGGAATTTGAGTCTTCTATCGTCATTAGGAGGCGCTGAACGTTACAATTCACTATCATTTTTGCGTCGGATTCGAAAATCTATACTCACAGGAGAAGGAACATGTGGTGCCCGAGGCAGCGATATCCCCTTGGAGACAAGTAGGCTGGAGGCCGATGTATTGAATCTCGACGCAATTTGAGTGTTCCATCGTCATTAGGAGGCGCTGAACGTTACAATTCACTATCATTTTTGCGTCGGATTCGAAAATCTAGACTCACAGGACAACGACCATAAGGTGCCCGAGGCAGCAATAGACCCTTGGAGACAAGTCGGCTGGAGGACGATGTATTGGATCGCGACGCAATTTGAGTCTTCTATCGTCATTAGGAGGCGCTGAACGTTACAATTCACTATCATTTTTGCGTCGGATTCGAAAATCTAGACTCACAGGAGAAGGATCATATTGTGCCCGAGACAGCAATATCCCCATGGAGACAAGTCGGCTGGAGGACGATGTATTGAATCTCGACGCAATTTGAGTGTCCCATCGTCATTAGAAGGCCCTGAACGTTACAATTAACTATAATTTTTGCGTCGGATTCGATAATCTAAACTCACAGGAGAACGACCATAAGGTGCCCGAGGCAGCAATAGACCCTTGGAGACAAGTCGGCCGGAGGACGATGTATTGGATCGCGACGCCAATTTGATTCTTCTATCGTCATTAGGAGGCCCTGAACGTTACAATTAACTATCATTTTAGCGTCGGGTTCGAAAATCTAGACTCACAGGAGAACGACCATAAGGTGCCCGAGGCAGCAATAGACCCTTGGAGACAAGTCGGCTGGAGGACGATGTATTGAATCTCGACGCAATTTGAGAGTTCCATCGTCATTAGGCGGCCCTGAACGTTACTATTAACTATCATTTTTGCGTCGGATTCGAAAATCTAGAATTACAAGAGAACGACCATAAAGTGCCCGAGGCAGCATTAGATCCTTGGAGACAAGTCGGCTGGAGGACGATGTATTGAACCTCGACGCAATTTGAGAGTTCCATCGTCATTAGGCGGCCCTGAACGTTACAATTAACTATCATTTTTGCGTCGGATTCGAAAATCTAGAATTACAAGAGAACGACCATAAAGTGCCCGAGGCAGCATTAGATCCTTGGAGACAAGTCGGCTGGAGGACGATGTATTGAATCTCGACGCAATTTGAGAGTTCCATCGTCATTAGGCGGCCCTGAACGTTACAATTCACTATCATTTTAGCGTCGGGTTCGAAAATCTAGACTCACAGGACAACGACCATAAGGTGCCCGAGGCAGCAATAGACCCTTGGAGACAAGTCGGCTGGAGGCCGATGTATTGAATCTCGACGCAATTTGAGTGTTCCATCGTCATTACAAGGCCCTGAACGTTACAATTAAACTATCATTTTTGCGTCGGATTCGAAAATCTAGACTCACAGGAGAACGACCATAAGGTGCCCGAGGCAGCAATAGACCCTTGGAGACAAGTCGGCTGGAGGACGATGTATTGGATCGCGACGCAATTTGAGTCTTCTATCGTCATTAGGAGGCGCTGAACGTTACAATTCACTATCATTTTTGCATCGGATTCGAAATTCTATACTCACAAGAGAAGGACCATGTGGTGCCCGAGGCAGCGATATCCCCTTGGAGACAAGTAGGCTGGAGGCCGATGTATGAATCTCGACGCAATTTGAGTGTTCCATCGTCATTAGGAGGCGCTGAACGTTACAATTCACTATCATTTTTGCGTCGGATTCGAAAATCTAGACTCAAAGGACAACGACCATAAGGTGCCCGAGGCAGCAATAGACCCTTGGAGACAAGTCAGCTGGAGGCCGATGTATTGGATCGCGACGCAATTTGAGTCTTCTATCGTCATTAGGAGGCGCTGAACGTTACAATTCACTATCATTTTTGCGTCGGATTCGAAAATCTAGACTCACAGGAGAAGGATCATATTGTGCCTGAGACAGCAATATCCCCTTGGAGACAAGTAGGCTGGAGGCCGATGTATTGAATCTCGACGCAATTTGAGTGTTCCATCGTCATTAGAAGGCCCTGAACGTTACAATTAACTATCATTTTTGCGTCGGATTCGAAAATCTAGACTCACAGGACAACGACCATAAGGTGCCCGAGCAGCAATAGACCCTTGGAGACAAGTCGGCTGGAGGCCGATGTATTGAATCTCGACGCAATTTGAGTGTTCCATCGGCATTAGGAGGCCCTGAACGTTATAATTAACGATCATTTTTGCGTCGGATTCGATAATCTAAACTCACAGGAGAACGACCATAAGGTGCCCGAGGCAGCAATAGACCCTTGGAGACAAGTCGGCTGGAGGCCGATGTATTGGATCGCGACGCAATTTGAGTGTTCCATCGTCATTACAAGGCCCTGAACGTTACAATTAACTATCATTTTTGCGTCGGGTTCGAAAATCTAGACTCACAGGAGAACGACCATAAGGTGCCCGAGGCAGCAATAGACCCTTGGAGACAAGTCGGCTGGAGGCCGATGTATGAATCTCGACGCAATTTGTGTGTTCCATCGGCATTAGGAGGCCCTGAACGTTACAATTAACTATCATTTTAGCGTCGGGTTAGAAAATCTAGACTCACAGGAGAACGAGCATAAGGTGCCCGAGGCAGCAATAGACCCTTGGAGACAAGTCGGCTGGAGGACGATGTATTGAATCTCGACGCAATTTGAGAGTTCCATCGTCATTAGGCGGCCCTGAACGTTACAATTAACTATCATTTTTGCGTCGGATTCGAAAATCTAGAATTACAAGAGAACGACCATAAAGTGCCCGAGGCAGCATTAGATCCTTGGAGACAAGTCGGCTGGAGGACGATGTATTGTATCTCGACGCAATTTGAGTGTTCCATCGTCATTACAAGGCCCTGAAAGTTACAATTAACTATCATTTTTGCGTCGGATTCGAAAATCTAGACTCACAGGAGAACGACCATAAGGTGCCCGAGGCAGCAATAGACCCTTGGAGACAAGTCGGCTGGAGGACGATGTATTGGATCGCGACGTAATTTGAGTCTTCTATCGTCATTAGGAGGCGCTGAACGTTACAATTCACTATCATTTTTGCGTCGGATTCGAAAATCTAGACTCACAGGAGAAGGACCATGTGGTGCCCGAGGCAGCGATATCCCCTTGGAGACAAGTAGGCTGGAGGCCGATGTATTGAATCTCGACGCAATTTGAGTGTTCCATCGTCATTAGAGGCCCTTAACGTTACAATTAACTATCATTTTTGCGTCGGATTCGAAAATCTAGACTCACAGGACAACGACCATAAGGTGCCCGAGACAGCAATAGACGCTTGGAGACAAGTCGGCTGGAGGACGATGTATTGGATCGCGACGCAATTTGAGTCTTCTATCGTCATTAGGAGGCGCTGAACGTTACAATTCACTATCATTTTTGCGTCGTATTCGAAAATCTAGACTCACAGGAGAAGGACCATGTGGTGCCCGAGGCAGCGATATCCCCTTGGAGACAAGTAGGCTGGAGGCCGATGTATTGAATCTCGACGCAATTTGAGTGTTCCATCGGCATTAGGAGGCCCTGAACGTTATAATTAACTATCATTTTTGCGTCGGATTCGATAATCTAAACTCACAGGACAACGACCATAAGGTGCCCGAGGCAGCAATAGACCCTTGGAGACAAGTCGGCTGGAGGCCGATGTATTGAATCTCGACGAAATTTGAGTGTTCCATCGGCATTAGGAGGCCCTGAACGTTACAATTAACTATTATTTTTGCGTCGGGTTAGAAAATCTAGACTCACAGGAGAACGACCATAAGGTGCCCGAGGCAGCAATAGACCCTTGGAGACAAGTCGGCTGGAGGACGATGTATTGAATCTCGACGCAATTTGAGTGTTCCATCGTCATTAGAAGGCCCTGAACGTTACAATTAACTATCATTTTTGCGTCGGATTCGAAAATCTAGACTCACAGGACAACGACCATAAGGTGCCCGAGGCAGCAATAGACCCTTGGAGACAAGTCGGCTGGAGGCCGATGTATTGAATCTCGACGCAATTTGAGTGTTCCATCGTCATTACAAGGCCCTGAACGTTACAATTAACTATCATTTTTGCGTCGGATTCGAAAATCTAGACTCACAGGAGAACGACCATAAGGTGCCCGAGGCAGCAATAGACCCTTGAAGACAAGTCTGCTGGAGGACGATGTATTGGATCGCGACGCAATTTGAGTCTTCTATCGTCATTAGGAGGCGCTGAACGTTACAATTCACTATCATTTTTTGCGTCGGATTCGAAAATCTAGACTCACAGGAGAAGGACCATGTGGTGCCCGAGGCAGCGATATCCCCTTGGAGACAAGTAGGCTGGAGGCCGATGTATTGAATCTCGACGCAATTTGAGTGTTCCATCGTCATTAGAATGCCCTGAACGTTACAATTAACTATCATTTTTGCGTCGGATTCGAAAATCTAGACTCACAGGAGAACGACCATAAGGTGCCCGAGGCAGCAATAGACCCTTGGAGACAAGTCGGCTGGAGGACGATGTATTGGATCGCGACGCAATTTGAGTCTTCTATCGTCATTAGGAGGCGCTGAACGTTACAATTCACTATCATTTTTGCGTCGGATTCGAAAATCTAGACTCACAGGAGAAGGACCATGTGGTGCCCGAGGCAGCGATATCCCCTTGGAGACAAGTCGGCTGCAGGCCGATGTATTGAATCTCGACGCAATTTGAGTGTCCCATCGTCATTAGGAGGCCCTAAACCTTACAATTAACTATCATTTTTGCGTCGGATTCGATAGTCTAAACTCACAGGGGAACGACCATACGGTGCCCGAGGCAGCTATTGACCCTTGGAGACAAGACGGTTGGAGGACGATGTATTGGATCGCGACGCAAAATGAGTGTTCCATCGTCATTACAAAGCCCTGAACCTTACAATTAACTATCAGTTTCGCGTCGGATTCGAAAATCTACTCACAGGAGAAGTTCATACGGTGCTCGAGACAGCAATATACCCCTTGGAGACAAATCGGCTGGAGGACGATGTATTGAATCTCGACGCAATTTGAGTCTTCTGTCGTCATTAGGAGGCGCTGAACGTTACAATTCACTATCATTTTTGCGTCGGATTCGAAAATCTAGACTCACAGGAGAAAGATCATATTGTGCCCGAGGCAGCAATATCCCCTTGGAGACAAGTCGGCTGGAGGACGATGTATTGAATCTCGACGCAATTTGAGAGTTCCATCGTCATTAGGCGGCCCTGAACGTTACAATTAACTATCATTTTTGCGTCGGATTCGAAAATCTAGACTTACAAGAGAACGACCATAAAGTGCCCGAGGCAGCATCAGATCCTTGGAGACAAGTCGGCTGGAGGACGATGTATTGGATCGCGACGCAATTTGAGTGTTCCATCGTCATTAGGAGGCCCTGAATGTTACAATTAACTATCATTTTTGTGTCGGATTCGAAAATCTAGACTCACAGGAGAACGACCATAAGGTGCCCGAGGCAGCAATAGACCCTTGGAAACAAGTCGGCTGGAGGCCGATGTATTGAATCCCGACGCAATTTGAGTATTCCATTGGCATTAGGAGGCCCTGAACGTTTAAATTAACTATCATTTTTGCGTCGGATTCGATAATCTAAACTCACAGGAGAACGACCATACGGTGCCCGAGGCAGCAACAGACCCTTGGAGACAATTCGGCTGGAGGACGATGTATTGAATCTCGACGCAATTTGATCGTTCCATCGTCATTACAAGGCCCTGAACGTTACAATTAACTATCATTTTTGCGTCGGATTCGAAAATCTAGACTCACAGGAGAACGACCATAAAGTGCCCGAGGCAGCAATAGACCCTTGGAGACAAGTCGGCTGGAGGACGATGTATTGGATCGCGACGCAATTTGAGTCTTCTATCGTCATTAGGAGGCGCTGAACGTTACAATTCACTATCATTTTTGCGTCGGATTCGAAAATCTAGACTCACAGGAGAAGGACCATGTGGTGCCCGAGGTAGCAATATCCCCTTGGAGACAAGTCGGCTGGAGGCCGATGTATTGAATCTCGACGCAATTTGAGTGTTCCATCGTCATTAGAAGGCCTGAACGTTACAATTAACTATCATTTTTGCGTCGGATACGAAAATCTAGACTCACAGGAGAGCGACCATAAGGTGCCCGAGGCAGCAATAGACCCTTGGAGACAAGTCGGCTGGAGGCCGATGTATTGAATCTCGACGCAATTTGAGTGTTCCATCGGCATTAGGAGGCCCTGAACGTTATAATTAACTATCATTTTTGCGTCGGATTCGATAATCTAAACTCACAGGAGAACGACCATAAGGTGCCCGAGGCAGCAATAGACCCTTGGAGACAAGTCGGCTGGAGGACTATGTATTGAATCTCGACGCAATTTGAGTGTCCCATCGTCATTAGAAGGCCCTGAACGTTACAATTAACTATCATTTTTGCGTCGGATTCGATAATCTAAACTCACAGGAGAATGACCATAAGGTGCCTGAGGCAGCAATAGACCCTTGGAGACAAGTCGGCTGGAGGACGATGTATTGGATCGCGACGCAATTTGAGTCTTCTATCGTCATTAGGAGGCCCTGAACGTTATAATTAACTATCATTTTTGCGTCGGATTCGATAATCTAAACTCACAGGCGAACGACCATAAGGTGCCCGAGGCAGCAATAGACCCTTGGAGACAAGTCGGCTGGAGGCCGCTGTATTGAATCTCGACGCAATTTGAGTCTTCTATCGTCATTAGGAGGCCCTGAACGTTACAATTAACTATCATTTTTGCGTCGGATTCGAAAATCTAGACTCACAGGAGAACGACCTTAAGGTGCCCGAGGCAGCAATAGACCCTTGGAGACAAGTCGGCTGGAGGCCGATGTATTGAATCTCGACGCAATTTGAGTGTTCCATCGGCATTAGGAGGCCCTGAACGTTACAATTAACTATCATTTTTGCGTCGGGTTCGAAAATCTAGACTCACAGGAGAACGACCATAAGGTGCCTGAGGCAGCAATAGACCCTTGGAGACAAGTCGGCTGGAGGCCGAAGTATTGAATCTCGACATAATTTGAGTGTTCCATCGGCATTAGGAGGCCCTGAACGTTATAATTAACTATCATTTTTGCGTCGGATTCGATAATCTAAACTCACAGGCGAACGACCATAAGGTGCCCGAGGCAGCAATAGACCCTTGGAGACAAGTCGGCTGGAGGCCGATGTATTGAATCTCGACGCAATTTGAGTGTTCCATCGGCATTAGGAGGCCCTGAACGTTACAATTAACTATCATTTTTGCGTCGGATTCGAAAATCTAGACTCACAGGAGAACGACCATAAGGTGCCCGAGGCAGCAATAGACCCTTGGAGACAAGTCGGCTGGAGGACGATGTATTGAATCTCGACGCAATTTGAGTGTTCCATCGTCATTAGGAGGCCCTGAACGTTACAATTAACTATCATTTTTGCGTCGGATTCGAAAATCTAGACTCACAGGACAACGACCATAAGGTGCCCGAGGCAGCAATAGACCCTTGGAGACAAGTCGGCTGGAGGAAGATGTATTGAATCTCGACGCAATTTGAGTGTTCCATCGTCATTACAAGGCCCTGAACGTTACAATTAACTATCATTTTTGCGTCGGATTCGAAAATCTAGACTTACAAGAGAACGACCATAAAGTGCCCGAGGCAGCATCAGATCCTTGGAGACAAGTCGGCTGGAGGACGATGTATTGGATCGCGACGCAATTTGAGTGTTCCATCGTCATTAGGGGGCCCTGAATGTTACAATTAACTATCATTTTTGTGTCGGATTCGAAAATCTAGACTCACAGGAGAACGACCATAAGGTGCCCGAGGCAGCAATAGACCCTTGGAAACAAGTCGGCTGGAGGCCGATGTATTGAATCTCGACGCAATTTGAGTATTCCATTGGCATTAGGAGGCCCTGAACGTTTAAATTAACTATCATTTTTGCGTCGGATTCGATAATCTAAACTCACAGGAGAACGACCATACGGTGCCCGAGGCAGCAACAGACCCTTGGAGACAATTCGGCTGGAGGACGATGTATTGAATCTCGACGCAATTTGAGTGTTCCATCGTCATTACAAGGCCCTGAACGTTACAATTAACTATCATTTTTGCGTCGGATTCGAAAATCTAGACTCACAGGAGAACGACCATAAGGTGCCCGAGGCAGCAATAGACCCTTGGAGACAAGTCGGCTGGAGGACGATGTATTGGATCGCGACGCAATTTGAGTCTTCTATCGTCATTAGGAGGCGCTGAACGTTACAATTCACTATCATTTTTGCGTCGGATTCGAAAATCTAGACTCACAGGAGAAGGACCATGTGGTGCCCGAGGCAGCAATATCCCCTTGGAGACAAGTCGGCTGGAGGCCGATGTATTGAATCTCGACGCAATTTGAGTGTTCCATCGTCATTAGAAGGCCTGAACGTTACAATTAACTATCATTTTTGCGTCGGATACGAAAATCTAGACTCACAGGAGAGCGACCATAAGGTGCCCGAGGCAGCAATAGACCCTTGGAGACAAGTCGGCTGGAGGACGATGTATTGAATCTCGACGCAATTTGAGTGTTCCATCGGCATTAGGAGGCCCTGAACGTTATAATTAACTATCATTTTTGCGTCGGATTCGATAATCTAAACTCACAGGAGAACGACCATAAGGTGCCCGAGGCAGCAATAGACCCTTGGAGACAAGTCGGCTGGAGGCCGATGTATTGAATCTCGACGCAATTTGAGTGTTCCATCGGCATTAGGAGGCCCTGAACGTTACAATTAACTAATAGTTTATCGTCGGGTTCGAAAATCTAGACTCACAGGAGAACGACCATAAGGTGCCCGAGGCAGCAATAGACCCTTGGGGACAAGTCGGCTGGAGGACGATGTATTGAATCTCGACGCAATTTGAGTGTCCCATCGTCATTAGAAGGCCCTGAACGTTACAATTAACTATCATTTTTGCGTCGGATTCGATAATCTAAACTCACAGGAGAATGACCATAAGGTGCCCGAGGCAGCAATAGACCCTTGGAGACAAGTCGGCTGGAGGACGATGTATTGGATCGCGACGCAATTTGAGTCTTCTATCGTCATTAGGAGGCCCTGAACGTTACAATTAACTATCATTTTTGCGTCGGATTCGAAAATCTAGACTCACAGGAGAACGACCATAAGGTGCCCGAGGCAGCAATAGACCCTTGGAGAAAAGTCGGCTGGAGGCCGATGTATTGAATCTCGACGCAATTTGAGTGTTCCATCGGCATTAGGAGGCCCTGAACGTTACAATTAACTATCATTTTTGCGTCGGGTTCGAAAATCTAGACTCACAGGAGAACGACCATAAGGTGCCCGAGGCAGCAATAGACCCTTGGAGACAAGTCGGCTGGAGGCCGAAGTATTGAATCTCGACATAATTTGAGTGTTCCATCGGCATTAGGAGGCCCTGAACGTTATAATTAACTATCATTTTTGCGTCGGATTCGATAATCTAAACTCACAGGAGAACGACCATAAGGTGCCCGAGGCAGCAATAGACCCTTGGAGACAAGTCGGCTGGAGGCCGATGTATTGAATCTCGACGCAATTTGAGTGTTCCATCGGCATTAGGAGGCCCTGAACGTTACAATTAACTATCATTTTTGCGTCGGATTCGAAAATCTAGACTCACAGGAGAACGACCATAAGGTGCTTGAGGCAGCAGTAGACCCTTGGAGACAAGTCGGCTGGAGGACGATGTATTGAATCTCGACGCAATTTGAGTGTTCCATCGTCATTAGAAGGCCCTGAACGTTACAATTAACTATCATTTTTGCGTCGGATTCGAAAATCTAGACTCACAGGACAACGACCATAAGGTGCCCGAGGCAGCAATAGACCCTTGGAGACAAGTCGGCTGGAGGCCGATGTATTGAATCTCGACGCAATTTGAGTGTTCCATCGTCATTACAAGGCCCTGAACGTTACAATTAACTATCATTTTTGCGTCGGATTCGAAAATCTAGACTCACAGGAGAACGACCATAAGGTGCCCGAGGCAGCAATAGACCCTTGGAGACAAGTCGGCTGGAGGACGATGTATTGGATCGCGACGCAATTTGAGTCTTCTATCGTCATTAGGAGGCGCTGAACGTTACAATTCACTATCATTTTTGCGTCGGATTCGAAAATCTATACTCACAGGAGAAGGACCATGTGGTGCCCGAGGCAGCGATATCCACTTGGAGACAAGTAGGCTGGAGGCCGATGTATTGAATCTCGACGCAATTTGAGTGTTCCATCGTCATTAGAAGGCCCTGAACGTTACAATTAACTATCATTTTTGCGTCGGATTCGAAAATCTAGACTCACAGGACAACGACCATAAGGTGCCCGAGGCAGCAATAGACCCTTGGAGACAAGTCGGCTGGAGGCCGATGTATTGAATCTCGACGCAAATTGAGTGTTCCATCGGCATTAGGAGGCCCTGAACGTTATAATTAACTATCATTTTTGCGTCGGATTCGATAATCTAAACTCACAGGAGAACGACCATAAGGTGCCCGAGGCAGCAATAGACCCTTGGAGACAAGTCGGCTGGAGGACGATGTGTTGGATCGCGACGCAATTTGAGTCTTCTATCGTCATTAGGAGGCGCTGAACGTTACAATTCACTATCATTTTTGCGTCGGATTCGAAAATCTAGATTCACAGGAGAAGGACCATGTGGTGCCCGAGGCAGCGATATCCCCTTGGAGACAAGTCGGCTGGAGGACGATGTATTGAATCTCGACACAATTTGAGTGTCCCATCGTCATTAGGAGGCCCTAAACCTTACAATTAACTATCATTTTTGCGTCGGATTCGATAATCTAAACTCACAGGGGAACGACCATACGGTGCCCGAGGCAGCTATTGACCCTTGGAGACAAGTCGGTTGGAGGACGATGTATTGGATCGCGACGCAAAATGAGTGTTCCATCGTCATTACAAGGCCCTGAACCTTACATTTAACTATCAGTTTCGCGTCGGATTCGAAAATCTACTCACAGGAGAAGTTCATACGGTGCTCGAGACAGCAATATACCCCTTGGAGACAAATCGGCTGGAGGACGATGTATTGAATCTCGACGCAATTTGAGTCTTCTGTCGTCATTAGGAGGCGCTGAACGTTACAATTCACTATCATTTTTGCGTCGGATTCGAAAATCTAGACTCACAGGAGAAAGATCATATTGTGCCCGAGGCAACAATATCCCCTTGGAGACAAGTCGGCTGGAGGACGATGTATTGAATCTCGACGCAATTTGAGAGTTCCATCGTCATTAGGCGGCCCTGAACGTTACAATTAACTATCATTTTTGCGTCGGATTCGATAATCTAGACTCACAGGAGAAGGACCATGTGGTGCCCGAGGCAGCGATATCCCCTTGGAGACAAGTAGGCTGGAGGCCGATGTATTGAATCTCGACGCAATTTGAGTGTTCCATCGTCATTAGAAGGCCCTGAACGTTACAATTAACTATCATTTTTGCGTCGGATTCGAAAATCTAGACTCACAGGAGAACGACCATAAGGTGCCCGAGGCAGCAATAGACCCTTGGAGACAAGTCGGTTGGAGGACGATGTATTGGATCTCGACGCAATTTGAGTGTTCCATTGGCATTAGGAGGCCCTGAACGTTACAATTAACTATCATTTTTGCGTCGGATTCGATAATCTAAACTCACAGGAGAACGACCATAAGGTGCCCGAGGCACCAATAGACCCTTGGAGACAAGTAGGCTGGAGGACGATGTATTGAATCTCGACGCAATTTGAGTGTCCCATCGTCATTAGAAGGCCCTGAACGTTACAATTAACTATCATTTTTGCGTCGGATTCGATAATCTAAACTCACAGGAGAACGACCATAAGGTGCCCGAGGCAGCAATAGACCTTGGAGACAAGTCGGCTGGAGGTCGATGTATTGGACCGCGACGCAATTTGAGTCTTCTATCGTCATTAGGAGGCCCTGAACGTTACAATTAACTATCATTTTTGCGTCGGATTCGATAATCTAAACTCACAGGAGAACGACCATAAGGTGCCCGAGGCAGCAATAGACCCTTGGAGACAAGTCGGCTGGAGGCCGATGTATTGAATCTCGACGCAATTTGAGTGTTCCATCGTCATTACAAGGCCCTGAACGTTACAATTAACTATCATTTTTGCGTCGGATTCGAAAATCTAGACTCACAGGACAACGACCATAAGGTGCCCGAGGCAGCAATAGACCCTTGGAGACAAGTCGGCTGGAGGACGATGTGTTGGATCGCGACGCAATTTGAGTCTTCTATCGTCATTAGGAGGCGCTGAACGTTACAATTCACTATCATTTTTTGCGTCGGATTCGAAAATCTAGATTCACAGGAGAACGACCATAAGTGCCCGAGGCAGCAATAGACCCTTGGAGACAAGTCGGCTGGAGGCCGATGTATTGAATCTCGACGCAAATTGAGTGTTCCATCGGCATTAGGAGGCCCTGAACGTTACAATTAACTATCATTTTTGCGTCGGGTTCGAAAATCTAGACTCACAGGAGAACGACCATAAGGTGCCCGAGGCAGCAATAGACCCTTGGAGACAAGTCGGCTGGAGGCCGATGTATTGAATCTCGACGCAATTTGAGTGTTCCATCGGCATTAGGAGGCCCTGAACGTTACAATTAACTATCATTTTTGCGTCGGGTTCGAAAATCTAGACTCACAGGAGAACGACCATAAGGTGCCCGAGGCAGCAATAGACCCTTGGAGACAAATCGGCTGGAGGCCGATGTATTGAATCTCGACGCAATTTGAGTGTTCCATCGGCATTAGAAGGCCCTGAACGTTACAATTAACTATCATTTTTGCGTCGGATTCGATAATGTAGACTCACAGGAGAACGACCATACGGTGCCCGAGGCAGCAATAGACCCTTGGAGACAAGTCGGCTGGAGGCCGATGTATTGAATCTCGACGCAATTTGAGTCTTCTATCGTCATTAGGAGGCCCTGAACGTTACAATTAACTATCATTTTTGCGTCGGATTCGAAAATCTAGACTCACAGGAGAACGACCATAAGGTGCCGAGGCAGCAATAGACCCTTGGAGACAAGTCGGCTGGAGGACGATGTATTGAATCTCGACGCAATTTGAGTGTTCCATCGTCATTACAAGGCCCTGAACGTTACAATTAACTATCATTTTTGCGTCGGATTCGAAAATCTAGACTCACAGGAGAACGACCATAAGGTGCCCGAGCAGCAATAGACCCTTGGAGACAAGTCGGCTGGAGGCCGATGTATTGAATCTCGACGCAATTTGAGTCTTCTATCGTCATTAGGAGGCGCTGAACGTTACAATTCACTATCATTTTTGCGTCGGATTCGAAAATCTAGACTCACAGGAGAACGACCATAAGGTGCCCGAGGCAGCAATAGACCCTAGGAGACAAGTCGGCTGGAGGACGATGTATTGAATCTCGACGCAATTTGAGAGTTCCATCGTCATTAGGCGGCCCTGAACGTTACAATTAACTATCATTTTTGCGTCGGATTCGAAAATCTAGAATTACAAGAGAACGACCATAAAGTGCCCGAGGCAGCATTAGATCCTTGGAGACAAGTCGGCTGGAGGACGATGTATTGAATCTCGACGCAATTTGAGTGTTCCATCGTCATTACAAGGCCCTGAACGTTACAATTAACTATCATTTTTGCGTCTGATTCGAAAATCTAGACTCACAGGAGAACGACAATAAGGTGCCCGAGGCAGCATTAGAGCCTTGGAGACAAGTCGGCTGGAGGCCGATGTATTGGATCGCGACGCAATTTGAGTCTTCTATCGTCATTAGGAGGCGCTGAACGTTACAATTAACTATCATTTTTGCGTCGGATTCGAAAATCTATACTCACAGGAGAAGGACCATGTGGTGCCCGAGGCAGCGATATCCCCTTGGAGACAAGTAGGCTGGAGGCCGATGTATTGAATCTCGACGCAATTTGAGTGTTCCATCGTCATTAGAAGGCCCTGAACATTACAATTAACTATCATTTTTGCGTCGGATTCGAAAATCTAGACTCACAGGACAACGACCATCAGGTGCCCGAGGCAGCAATAGAACCTTGGAGACAAGTCGGCTGGAGGCCGATGTATTGAATCTCGACGCAATTTGAGTGTTCCATCGGCATTAGGAGACCCTGAACGTTATAATTAACGATCATTTTTGCGTCGGATTCGATAATCTAAACTCACAGGAGAACGACCATAAGGTGCCAGAGGCAGCAATAGACCCTTGGAGACAAGTCGGCTGGAGGCCGATGTATTGAATCTCGACGCAATTTGAGTGTTCCATCGGCATTAGGAGGCCCTGAACGTTACAATTAACTATCATTTTTGCGTCGGGTTCGAAAATCTAGACTCACAGGAGAACGACCATAAGGTGCCCGAGGCAGCAATAGACCCTTGGAGACAAGTCGGCTGGAGGCCGATGTATTGAATCTCGACGCAATTTGAGTGTTCCATCGGCATTAGGAGGCCCTGAACGTTACAATTAACTATCATTTTTGCGTCGGGTTCGAAAATCTAGACTCACAGGAGAACGACCATAAGGTGCCCGAGGCAGCAATAGACCCTTGGAGACAAGTCGGCTGGAGGCCGATCTATTGAATCTCGACGCAATTTGAGTGTTCCATCGGCATTAGAAGGCCCTGAACGTTACAATTAACTATCATTTTTGCGTCGGATTCGATAATCTAGACTCACAGGAGAAGGACCATGTGGTGCCCGAGGCAGCGATATCCCCTTGGAGACAAGTAGGCTGGAGGCCGATGTATTGAATCTCGACGCAATTTGAGTGTTCCATCGTCATTAGAAGGCCCTGAACGTTACAATTAACTATCATTTTTGCGTCGGATTCGAAAATCTAGACTCACAGGAGAACGACCATAAGGTGCCCGAGGCAGCAATAGACCCTTGGAGACAAGTCGGCTGGAGGCCGATGTATTGAATCTCGACGCAATTTGAGTCTTCTATCGTCATTAGGAGGCCCTGAACGTTACAATTAACTATCATTTTTGCGTCGGATTCGAAAATCTAGACTCACAGGAGAACGACCATAAGGTGCCGAGGCAGCAATAGACCCTTGGAGACAAGTCGGCTGGAGGCCGATGTATTGAATCTCGACGCAATTTGAGTGTTCCATCGGCATTAGGAGGTCCTGAACGTTACAATTAACTATCATTTTTGCGTCGGGTTCGAAAATCTAGACTCACAGGAGAACGACCATAAGGTGCCCGAGGCAGCAATAGACCCTTGGAGACAAGTCGGCTGGAGGCCGATGTATTGAATCTCGACATAATTTGAGTGTTCCATCGGCATTAGGAGGCCCTGAACGTTACAATTAACTATCATTTTTGCGTCGGATTCGATAATCTAAACTCACAGGAGAACGACCATAAGGTGCCCGAGGCAGCAATAGACCCTTGGAGACAAGTCGGCTGGAGGCCGATGTATTGAATCTCGACGCAATTTGAGTGTTCCATCGTCATTAGAAGGCCCTGAACGTTACAATTAACTATCATTTTTGCGTCGGATTCGAAAATCTAGACTCACAGGACAACGACCATAAGGTGCCCGAGGCAGCAATAGACCCTTGGAGACAAGTCGGCTGGAGGCCGATGTATTGAATCTCGACGCAATTTGAGTGTTCCATCGGCATTAGGAGGCCCTGAACGTTACAATTAACGAGCATTTTTGCGTCGGATTCGATAATCTAAACTCACAGGAGAACGACCATAAGGTGCCCGAGGCAGCAATAGACCCTTGGAGACAAGTCGGCTGGAGGCCGATGTATTGAATCTCGACGCAATTTGAGTGTTCCATCGGCATTAGGAGGCCCTGAACGTTACAATTAACTATCATTTTTGCGTCGGGTTCGAAAATCTAGACTCACAGGAGAACGACCATAAGGTGCCCGAGGCAGCAATAGACCCTTGGAGACAAGTCGGCTGGAGGCCGATGTATTGAATCTCGACGCAATTTGAGTGTTCCATCGGCATTAGGAGGCCCTGAACGTTACAATTAACTATCATTTTTGCGTCGGATTCGATAATCTAAACTCACAGGAGAACGACCATAAGGTGCCCGAGGCAGCAATAGACCCTTGGAGACAAGTCGGCTGGAGGCCGATGTATTGAATCTCGACGCAATTTGAGTGTTCCATCGGCATTAGAAGGCCCTGAACGTTACAATTAACTATCATTTTTGCGTCGGATTCGATAATCTAGACTCACAGGAGAACGACCATAACGTGCCCGAGGCAGCAATAGACCCTTGGAGACAAGTCGGCTGGAGGCCGATGTATTGAATCTGGACGCAATTTGAGTGTTCCATCGTCATTAGGAGGCGCTGAACGTTACAATTCACTATGATTTTTGCGTCGGATTCGAAAATCTAGACTCACAGGACAACGACCATAAGGTGCCCGAGACAGCAATATCCCCTTGGAGACAAGTCGGCTGGAGGACGATGTATTGAATCTCGACGCAATTTGAGTGTTCCATCGTCATTACAAGGCCCTGAACGTTACAATTAACTATCATTTTTGCGTCGGATTCAAAAATCTAGACTCACAGGAGAACGACCATAAGGTGCCCGAGGCAGTAATAGACCCTTGGAGACAAGTCGGCTGGAGGCCGATGTATTGAATCTCGACGCAATTTGAGTCTTCTATCGTCATTAGGAGGCGCTGAACGTTACAATTCACTATCATTTTTGCGTCGGATTCGAAAATCTAGACTCACAGGAGAACGACCATAAGGTGCCCGAGGCAGCAATAGACCCTTGGAGACAAGTCGGCTGGAGGACGATGTATTGGATCGCGACGCAATTTGAGTCTTCTATCGTCATTAGGAGGCCCTGAACGTTACAATTCACTATCATTTTTGCGTCGGATTCGAAAATCTAGACTCACAGGAGAAGGATCATATTGTGCCCGAGACAGCAATATCCCCTTGGAGACAAGTCGGCTGGAGGACGATGTATTGAATCTCGACGCAATTTGAGTGTTCCATCGTCATTACAAGGCCCTGAACGTTACAAATAACTATCATTTTTGCGTCGGATTCGAAAATCTAGACTCACAGGAGAACGACCATAAGGTGCCCGAGGCAGCAATAGAGCCTTGGAGACAAGTCGGCTGGAGGCCGATGTATTGAATCTCGACGCAATTTGAGTGTTCCATCGGCATTAGGAGGCCCTGAACGTTATAATTAACGATCATTTTTGCGTCGGATTCGATAATCTAGACTCACAGGAGAACGACCATAAGGTGCCCGAGGCAGCAATAGACCCTTGGAGACAAGTCGGCTGGAGGACGATGTATTGAATCTCGACGCAATTTGAGAGTTCCATCGTCATTAGGCGGCTCTGAACGTTACAATTAACTATCATTTTTGCGTCGGATTCGAAAATCTAGAATTACAAGAGAACCACCATAAAGTGCCCGAGGCAGCATTAGATCCTTGGAGACAAGTCGGCTGGAGGACGATGTATTGTATCTCGACGCAATTTGAGTGTTCCATCGTCATTACAAGGCCCTGAACGTTACAATTAACTATCATTTTTGCGTCGGATTCGAAAATCTAGACTCACAGGAGAACGACCATAAGGTGCCCGAGGCAGCAATAGACCCTTGGAGACAAGTCGGCTGGAGGACGATGTATTGTATCGCGACGCAATTTGAGTCTTCTATCGTCATTAGGAGGCGCTGAACGTTACAATTCACTATCATTTTTGCGTCGGATTCGAAAATCTATACCCACAGGAGAAGGACCATGTGGTGCCCGAGGCAGCGATATCCCCTTGGAGACAAGTAGGCTGGAGGCCGATGTATTGAATCTCGACGCAATTTGAGTGTTCCATCGTCATTAGAAGGCCCTGAACATTACAATTAACTATCATTTTTGCGTCGGATTCGAAAATCTAGACTCACAGGACAACGACCATAAGGTGCCCGAGGCAGCAATAGACCCTTGGAGAAAAGTCGGCTGGAGGCCGATGTATTGAATCTCGACGCAATTTGAGTGTTCCATCGGCATTAGGAGACCCTGAACGTTATAATTAACGATCATTTTTGCGTCGGATTCGATAATCTAAACTCACAGGAGAACGACCATAAGGTGCCAGAGGCAGCAATAGACCCTTGGAGACAAGTCGGCTGGATGCCGATGTATTGAATCTCGACGCAATTTGAGTGTTCCATCGGCATTAGGAGGCCCTGAACGTTACAATTAACTATCATTTTTGCGTCGGGTTCGAAAATCTAGACTCACAGGAGAACGACCATAAGGTGCCCGAGGCAGCAATAGACCCTTGGAGACAAGTCGGCTGGAGGACGATGTATTGAATCTCGACGCAATTTGAGAGTTCCATCGTCATTAGGCGGCTCTGAACGTTACAATTAACTATCATTTTTGCGTCGGATTCGAAAATCTAGAATTACAAGAGAACCACCATAAAGTGCCCGAGGCAGCATTAGATCCTTGGAGACAAGTCGGCTGGAGGACGATGTATTGTATCTCGACGCAATTTGAGTGTTCCATCGTCATTACAAGGCCCTGAACGTTACAATTAACTATCATTTTTGCGTCTGATTCGAAAATCTAGACTCACAGGAGAACGACCATAAGGTGCCCGAGGCAGCAATAGACCCTTGGAGACAAGTCGGCTGGAGGACGATGTATTGGATCGCGACGCAATTTGAGTCTTCTATCGTCATTAGGAGGCGCTGAACGTTACAATTCACTATCATTTTTGCGTCGGATTCGAAAATCTATACTCACAGGAGAAGGACCATGTGGTGCCCGAGGCAGCGATATCCCCTTGGAGACAAGTAGCTGGAGGCCGATGTATTGAATCTCGACGCAATTTGAGTGTTCCATCGTCATTAGAAGGCCCTGAACATTACAATTAACTATCATTTTTGCGTCGGATTCGAAAATCTAGACTCACAGGACAACGACCATAAGGTGCCCGAGGCAGCAATAGACCCTTGGAGACAAGTCGGCTGGAGGCCGATGTATTGAATCTCGACGCAATTTGAGTGTTCCATCGGCATTAGGAGACCCTGAACGTTATAATTAACGATCATTTTTGCGTCGGATTCGATAATCTAAACTCACAGGAGAACGACCATAAGGTGCCAGAGGCAGCAATAGACCCTTGGAGACAAGTCGGCTGGAGGCCGATGTATTGAATCTCGACGCAATTTGAGTGTTCCATCGGCATTAGGAGGCCCTGAACGTTACAATTAACTATCATTTTTGCGTCGGGTTCGAGAATCTAGACTCACAGGAGAACGACCATAAGGTGCCCGAGGCAGCAATAGACCCTTGGAGACAAGACGGCTGGAGGCCGATGTATAGAATCTCGACGCAATTTGAGTGTTCCATCGGCATTAGGAGGCCCTGAACGTTACAATTAACTATCATTTTTGCGTCGGGTTCGAAAATCTAGACACAGGAGAACGACCATAAGGTGCCCGAGGCAGCAATAGACCCTTGGAGACAAGTCGGCTGGAGGCCGATCTATTGAATCTCGACGCAATTTGAGTGTTCCATCGGCATTAGAAGGCCCTGAACGTTACAATTAACTATCATTTTTGCGTCGGATTCGATAATCTAGACTCACAGGAGAAGGACCATGTGGTGCCCGAGGCAGCGATATCCCCTTGGAGACAAGTAGGCTGGAGGCCGATGTATTGAATCTCGACGCAATTTGAGTGTTCCATCGTCATTAGAAGGCCCTGAACGTTACAATTAACTATCATTTTTTCGTCGGATACGAAAATCTAGACTCACAGGAGAACGACCATAAGGTGCCCGAGGCAGCAATAGACCCTTGGAGACAAGTCGGCTGGAGGCCGATGTATTGAATCTCGACGCAATTTGAGTCTTCTATCGTCATTAGGAGGCCCTGAACGTTACAATTAACTATCATTTTTGCGTCGGATTCGAAAATCTAGACTCACAGGAGAACGACCATAAGGTGCCGAGGCAGCAATAGACCCTTGGAGACAAGTCGGCTGGAGGCCGATGTATTGAATCTCGACGCAATTTGAGTGTTCCATCGGCATTAGGAGGTCCTGAACGTTACAATTAACTATCATTTTTGCGTCGGGTTCGAAAATCTAGACTCACAGGAGAACGACCATAAGGTGCCCGAGGCAGCAATAGACCCTTGGAGACAAGTCGGCTGGAGGCCGATGTATTGAATCTCGACATAATTTGAGTGTTCCATCGGCATTAGGAGGCCCTGAACGTTACAATTAACTATCATTTTTGCGTCGGATTCGATAATCTAAACTCACAGGAGAACGACCATAAGGTGCCCGAGGCAGCAACAGACCCTTGGAGACAAGTCGGCTGGAGGCCGATGTATTGAATCTCGACGCAATTTGAGTGTTCCATCGTCATTAGAAGGCCCTGAACGTTACAATTAACTATCATTTTTGCGTCGGATTCGAAAATCTAGACTCACAGGACAACGACCATAAGGTGCCCGAGGCAGCAATAGACCCTTGGAGACAAGTCGGCTGGAGGCCGATGTATTGAATCTCGACGCAATTTGAGTGTTCCATCGGCATTAGGAGGCCCTGAACGTTATAATTAACGATCATTTTTGCGTCGGATTCGATAATCTAAACTCACAGGAGAACGACCATAAGGTGCCCGAGGCAGCAATAGACCCTTGGAGACAAGTCGGCTGGAGGCCGATGTATTGAATCTCGACGCAATTTGAGTGTTCCATCGGCATTAGGAGGCCCTGAACGTTACAATTAACTATCATTTTTGCGTCGGGTTCGAAAATCTAGACTCACAGGAGAACGACCATAAGGTGCCCGAGGCAGCAATAGACCCTTGGAGACAAGTCGGCTGGAGGCCGATGTATTGAATCTCGACGCAATTTGAGTGTTCCATCGGCATTAGGAGGCCCTGAACGTTACAATTAACTATCATTTTTGCGTCGGATTCGATAATCTAAACTCACAGGAGAACGACCATAAGGTGCCCGAGGCAGCAATAGACCCTTGGAGACAAGTCGGCTGGAGGCCGATGTATTGAATCTCGACGCAATTTGAGTGTTCCATCGGCATTAGAAGGCCCTGAACGTTACAATTAACTATCATTTTTGCGTCGGATTCGATAATCTAGACTCACAGGAGAACGACCATAACGTGCCCGAGGCAGCAATAGACCCTTGGAGACAAGTCGGCTGGAGGCCGATGTATTGAATCTGGACGCAATTTGAGTGTTCCATCGTCAGTAGGAGGCGCTGAACGTTACAATTAACTATCATTTTAGCGTCGGATTCGAAAATCTAGACTCACAGGACAACGACCATAAGGTGCCCGAGACAGCAATATCCCCTTGGAGACAAGTCGGCTGGAGGACGATGTATTGAATCTCGACGCAATTTGAGTGTTCCATCGTCATTACAAGGCCCTTAACGTTAGAATTAACTATCATTTTTGCGTCGGATTCGAAAATCTAGACTCACAGGAGAACGACCATAAGGTGCCCGAGGCAGCAATAGACCCTTGGAGACAAGTCGGCTGGAGGCCGATGTATTGAATCTCGACGCAATTTGAGTCTTCTATCGTCATTAGGAGGCGCTGAACGTTACAATTCACTATCATTTTTGCGTCGGATTCGAAAATCTAGACTCACAGGAGAACGACCATAAGGTGCCCGAGGCAGCAATAGACCCTTGGAGACAAGTCGGCTGGAGGACGATGTATTGAATCTCGACGCAATTTGAGAGTTCCATCGTCATTAGGCGGCCCTGAACGTTACAATTAACTATCATTTTTGCGTCGGAATCGAAAATCTAGAATTACAAGAGAACGACCATAAAGTGCCCGAGGCAGCATTAGATCCTTGGAGACAAGTCGGCTGGAGGACGATGTATTGTATCTCGACGCAATTTGAGTGTTCCATCGTCATTAGAAGGCCCTGAACGTTACAATTAACTATCATTTTTGCGTCGGATTCGAAAATCTAGACTCACAGGAGAACGACCATAAGGTGCCCGAGGCAGCAATAGACCCTTGGAGACAAGTCGGCTGGAGGACGATGTATTGGATCGCGACGCAATTTGAGTCTTCTATCGTCATTAGGAGGCGCTGAACGTTACAATTCACTATCATTTTTGCGTCGGATTCGAAAATCTATACTCACAGGAGAAGGACCATGTGGTGCCTGAGGCAGCGATATCCCCTTGGAGACAAGTAGGCTGGAGGCCGATGTATTGAATCTCGACGCAATTTGAGTGTTCCATCGTCATTAGAAGGCCCTGAACGTTACAATTAACTATCATTTTTGCGTCGGATTCGAAAATCTAGACTCACAGGACAACGACCATAAGGTGCCCGAGGCAGCAATAGACCCTTGGAGGCAAGTCGGCTGGAGGCCGATGTATTGAATCTCGACGCAATTTGAGTGTTCCATCGGCATTAGAAGGCCCTGAACGTTACAATTAACTATCATTTTTGCGTCGGATTGGATAATCTAAACTCACAGGAGAACGACCATAAGGTGCCCGAGGCAGCAATAGACCCTTGGAGACAAGTCGGCTGGAGGACGATGTATTGGATCGCGACGCAATTTGAGTCTTCTATCGTCATTAGGAGGCGCTGAACGTTACAATTCACTATCATTTTTGCGTCGGATTCGAAAATCTAGACTCACAGGAGAAGGATCATATTGTGCCCGAGACAGCAATATCCCCTTGGAGACAAGTCGGCTGGAGGACGATATATTGAATCTCGACGCAATTTGAGTGTCCCATCGTCATTAGAAGGCCCTGAACGTTATAATTAACTATCATTTTTGCGTCGGATTCGATAATCTAAACTCACAGGAGAACGACCATAAGGTGCCCGAGGCAGCAATAGACCCTTGGAGACAAGTCGGCTGGAGGCCGATGTATTGAATCTCGACGCAATTTGAGTGTTCCATCGTCATTACAAGGCCCTGAACATTACAATTAACTATCATTTTTGCGTCGGATTCGAAAATCTAGACTCACAGGAGAACGACCATAAGGTGCCCGAGGCAGCAATAGACCCTTGGAGACAAGTCGGCTGGAGGACGATGTATTGGATCGCGACGCAATTTGAGTCTTCTATCGTCATTAGGAGGCGCTGAACGTAACAATTCACTATCATTTTTGCGTCGGATTCGAAAATCTAGACTCACAGGAGAAGGATCATGTGGTGCCCGAGGCAGCGATATCCCCTTGGAGACAAGTCGGCTGGAGGACAATGTATTGAATCTCGACGCAATTTGAGTGTCCCATCGTCATTAGGAGGCCCTAAACCTTACAATTAACTATCATTTTTGCGTCGGATTCGATAATCTAAACTCACAGGGGAACGACCATACGGTGCCCGAGGCAGCTATTGACCCTTGGAGACAAGTCGGTTGGAGGACGATGT
>NW_025725682.1:0-25961 GCF_021461395.2 Schistocerca americana | reverse complement strand
GGCGTGTGGCGATGCACGTGCATGTGTGGGTCGCGAGTGCGTTTTTGGCTGGCTCTGTGTGTGTGTGTGTGTGTGTGTGTGTGTGTTTTGGGGGGGGAAGGGGGAGGCGGTGGTGAAAGTGCAGTCGTTGCCACGGGCGTCGTCGGGTGGGGCTGGGGCTGTGCGTCGTTGGCGGAAAGGTGGTAGGTTGCGCGTAAGCGAGCCCGTCGTTGACGGTGTCGCGTGAGTTGTGAATCGAGTGGGGCGCGGGGCGCGGGACAGGAGCAGCGTGCCGCTGCGTCGTGGTCGTCAGCAGAGGCTGTGCGTGTGCTTGTCCTTTTTTGTGGGCGGTTCGTGCGAGGCGTTTTTGTTTTGTGTTGCCCTAGTTGTTAGTTTATTTTGTTTGTGTTTGTTATT
The DNA here is from genome assembly GCF_021461395.2 of Schistocerca americana. NCBI lineage: Eukaryota > Metazoa > Arthropoda > Insecta > Orthoptera > Acrididae > Schistocerca > Schistocerca americana. The sequence goes on along the minus strand of NW_025725682.1, from coordinate 25,565 downwards.
GTGAGGCGACGACTGGTTGGTGGCGTGCGCGCGAAGCGGCGGTGTGCGCTTCCCGTGTCGTTTGTGTTTTTTTTTGTTTGTTTTTGTTTTTTGCACTGGGCCCCGGGGGGGGGGGGGGGTGGGTGCGTGTGTGTCGATTGCCGGCTGGCGAAAGGAAAGGTGCGCCATCGGCGGGGTGGGTCGCCGGCACAAGTAGAGGCGGCGGCGTTGTTGCTGTTGTTGTTGTGTGGTGTTTGTTTTGTTCGGCTGTGTCGGCGAGCTGTGGTGCGGTGCGTGTGAATGGTGGTGCAAAAGTGCTGGCGTTGGGGCTGCGACTGCGACGGCGGCGAGCCGCGGGCGCGCCATTGATAGTGATGTTGTGAACAGCGGCTGTGTACGGTAGTGGTGTTGTTGTAGCACGACGTGCATCCGGGCCGGCGCGGAAAGCGCAGTTGCGGGCGGTTGCCCTTCGGTGCCAGCCATGTCGCGTGAGCGGCGGGTTGCTCTGGTGTCGACACGTGGTGCTCTGGGTTGTCGTGTGGTGCCCTTTGGCCGGTGGGGGTGGTTCGCGTGTGTCTCGTTCGCGCTCGGTATCTGGTCGTGGTCGTGCTGCTCCCCCGTCTGTCGGCGGTTTTCGACGTCGTCTGTACGTTTTTGTTCGTTTGCGGCGTGCCTGCCGACGTCGTCCCGTCGCGACCTTTCAACCGAAAGTGTGGCGCCCGAAGGTGAACGAACGTAACCCTGACCTCGGCGCTTTACGCTGAGCCGAGCGAACCGAACCTAACCTGTGGTGTGGCGAGGTGAGCTCAGCCTGTGGAGCCCCTAACGTCTACGTAAAGGTAAGCTGTCCGGCTCACGCCTCACGTTTGAACGCTTTTTGAACCTACGTTTGACGCTTCTTAACCTAGCACTGACCCCTTAACCTAACGTGTAACCTAACCGAACCTAACCTAACCTAACCTAACCTAACCTAACCTAACCTCTGACGCCTGACGTGTTTGAATGCTTAACCTAAGTTTGACGCTTAACCTAACCCAAGTCCCCTTAACCTAACCCACGTCCACCTAACCTAACCTAACCTAACCTAGACGTGTACACGTAATGTGTAACGCGTAACGTGTAAGGTCGGCTGTCGTGTGTGCTGACGGCAGATTGGGTTGGTCTGTAGATTCGGATTGCGGTTTGCCTCGGTCGAGGGGTTGGGTCGGAAGCGGCGAGGGGCGGCGGCGCCTGTTGCGCAGGCGGCGTCCGTTTGCGGCGGGCAATTGTTGAGAAACGGCTGTGAATGTTGGCGGGCGAGAGGAGGAGGACGGCGCGCGATGTGGCCCGACGGCTGCGGGCCGATCGGGAAACGGCGGGAGGGCGACGGAAGGCGATGGGGCGGCGGAGGCGCGTTTGCACGGCCGTCATCGCCGCACGCCTCGGCTTGTGTGGCTGTGGCGCCGGCCGCGCTGGCCGGGCTGCCGCGGCGACGGTGTGGGAGTTTTGCCGAAGGTTTGGCCATTGTGGCGGGTCGTCGGCTGGGGCTGTGGGGGCGGCATTTGGGCGGGGGCGGCGATTCTCGGCGGGCCGACCCAGGCTGTAGCGCGCGGTAGCTGCAGTTTGGCCGTGGTTTGCGGCGCTGCCGTGGCGACTGGTTGGCGACTGTGGTGTGGCTGTGTGTAGCCCCATCCTCGGTGGTTTGAAAGGCGCGGGCGGTTGTGGCGCAGGTTTGGGGCTGCTCCGCACAGGCTGTCGGACGTTGGGCGGTAGCAAGCGCGGGAGGCGCGGCGCGGCGGCGCGCAGAGTGGCGGCCGCTCTCTCGGCCGTCCGCGCCCGCCCGCGACACTGGCTGGGCCCTTGTGATTCTCTGCTCTGCTGTGCTGTGCTTGCGTGCCTGCCGTCCCGCTCGCTCTCGCTCTCGCTCTCGCTGTGTGTTAGGCGCGTCGTCGAAATGGCAGATCAGGCGGCTACGAACGAGACTGCTGCGGCACCCGCCGCCACCGGCACTACGAAGAAGGCCAAGTCTGCGTCGTCTGCGAAGAAGCCGCGCGCCAAGCCTGCGCACCCGCGCACCTCTGAGATGGTGACGGCCGCCATCAAGAGTCTGAAGGAGCGCGGCGGGTCGTCGCTGCAGGCGATCAAGAAGTACATAGCCGCGCACTACAAGCTGGACGCGGAGAAGCTGGCGCCGTTTATCAAGAAGTACCTCAAGTCGGCCGTCGTGGCGGGCGAGCTGGTGCAGACGAAGGGGAAGGGCGCGTCCGGCTCGTTCAAGCTTGCCGGCGCCGGCGGCGGGGGGGCGGCCGAGGGCGGCAAGGCTCGTGCTGGCGGTGCCAAGAAGAAGCGCGCCGCTCCGGCCAGCAAGGAGAAGAAGGGCGCCCGTGCGGCCGGCGCAAAGAAGGCTGGTGGCGTGAAGGCGGCGACCGGTCGGAAGGCGGGCGCCGCCAAGAAGGCGTCTGCGGCGTCGGCCGCTCCCGCGGGTGCGAAGAAGGCGGCTGCGGCCAAGCCGGCCAAGGCCAAGTCGCCGTCGAAGGCGAAGAAGGCCGCCAAGGTTCCGACGAAGAAGCCGAAGGCGCCGCGCCCGAAGAAGGCGACGACGCCGTCTAAGGCGAAGGCTTCGCCCAAGAAGAAGAAGTAGAGTAGAGGAGAAAGAGATGGGAAAGGAAGGGTTTGGCGCTTGACTCCGTCGTCCCCACCGCCCGTCGTCGTCTAGTGGCGCGCAAGAGACGCGCGGCCCAAAACGGCCCTTCTCAGGGCCATCAAAGCACGTCGGGGAAGGTTTTGATTGTCGTGTTGCGTTTGGTGTGGGTGTGTGTCTGTCTGTCTGGCGTTTCTGTATGCCCGTGGGGATGCTGTTTGCGTGCCGTGGTGGTTGGATTGCGGGGGTCGGTGGCGGGTGTGGGCGGCGGTAGCGGTAAGCGGTGTTGTTGCTGATGTCGTGGTTGATTGTCGCCGTGTTTGTTTTGTGGCGGCGGCCGACGGTTGGTTTTCTGTCACGTTGTTTTGTTTGAATACGTTGGTTGGCTTGCCTGCGTTCGTTCTTCTCGGATGTCTGTCGTGTCTGGTCTTTGTTTTGTTCCTTTGTGTGTGTGTTATGTTTTGCAACGGGGGGCACGTTGAGATGTGGGAAGGAGTCGGCGGGGGATTTCGGTGGCGTGTAGAGCGAGCGAGCGAGCCTGCCTGGCCGTTGGCCGTCGGAGTGGAGTGCGGGTTTTTTTTGTTTTTGATTTCGAAAAACGAAAGCGGCGGCCGGCCAGCCACCCGTGCGGTGTGACGTCGGCCGTTGGGTATTGTGCGCTTTGAGCGCCGGGGAGGGATGATGTGTGATTGTTGCGCGCTGCTAGCAGGCAGGCAGAGTGAGCGGGTGTGGCGGACGGACGGGAAGTGGTGGTTTTTGTTTTTTGGGTTGCGGGGCGAGAGGCAGGCGACCGACAAAGTTTGCTCGCGACGGAGAGATGTTAGTGGCCCTGAAAAGGGCCGTTTTTGTTTGTGCGGTGCGGTGCCGCGGCGCGGTTTAGGCGCGCTCGCCGCGGATGCGGCGCGCGAGCTGGATGTCCTTGGGCATGATGGTGACGCGCTTGGCGTGGATGGCGCACAGGTTGGTGTCTTCGAAGAGGCCGACGAGGTAGGCCTCGCTGGCCTCCTGCAGGGCCATGACTGCGGAGCTCTGGAAGCGCAGGTCGGTCTTGAAGTCCTGGGCGATCTCGCGCACTAGGCGCTGGAATGGCAGCTTGCGGATGAGCAGCTCTGTGCTCTTCTGGTAGCGCCTGATTTCTCGCAGGGCGACGGTGCCCGGCCTGTAGCGGTGGGGCTTCTTGACGCCTCCGGTGGCGGGCGCGCTCTTCCTCGCCGCCTTGGTGGCGAGCTGTTTGCGCGGCGCCTTTCCGCCGGTGGACTTGCGGGCCGTTTGCTTTGTGCGGGCCATGGCGGTAGCGGTAGCGGTAGCGGAGCGGCGTGCGTGGAGGTTAGGTGCGGCGCGGCGTCCGGTGCTGCCTTGACAACGGGCCCGCGCGCCTCCGTGCTGCGCTTATATGCCCTCGGTTGCGCGTGGTGGGGGGAGGGCGGGCCAGAGTCTATATAGGGGGGCGGCGGGCGCGCTGGGCGCAGACCGTAGCCGACTCGCGAGACGCTGCAGCTGCTGTTTGTGCACGTTTTGCTTTGCCCGAGGAAGGAAGGATGACAGGCCGCGGCAAGGGAGGAAAGGGGCTCGGCAAGGGCGGCGCCAAGCGGCACCGCAAGGTGTTGCGCGACAACATCCAGGGCATCACGAAGCCCGCCATCCGCCGCCTGGCTCGCAGGGGCGGCGTGAAGCGCATCTCTGGTCTGATCTACGAGGAGACCCGCGGGGTGCTGAAGGTGTTCCTGGAGAACGTGATCCGCGACGCGGTGACGTACACTGAGCACGCCAAGCGCAAGACTGTGACGGCCATGGACGTGGTGTACGCCCTGAAGAGGCAGGGGCGCACCCTGTACGGTTTCGGCGGTTAGGCTGCGTCGCAGCGGGCGCTGGCCTTCCCGCGGCCGTGCTTGTGGGTGGGAGAGACTAGAAAACGGCCCTTTTCAGGGCCACCACACTGTTCGGAAGTTGAAAAGTGCGAAAGAGTCTGTGTTGTTGCTGCGTGTGTTGTTTGTTTGTTTCTTTCCGTTTGAGCGACGTGATGTGACTGGGAGGGGAGAAGGAAAGGAAACGTGTCATGTGGCTGGCTGTGTGTGTGTGAGAGTGGAGCTGCTTCGTTTGTGTTTGTTATTGTGTGTCTTTGTATCGATCGCGATGGAGATGGCGGGCTGTGTGTTGTTGTGCGAGAGGCGGTGATTATTTGCTTGCGTGGTTTGGCTCTGTGTGTTTGCGGCGGCGTTGGGGTTTCCGAGGCAAGGCGTGTGGGCATAGGCGGCCGGATCAGCTGTTTGTTTCGTTCGTGTCGACGGCCGTTGCGCGCGGGAGTGGAGGGCGGTGTGTCGACACGCCTCCCTTTAACAATGGTCATTATTGCTGCCGTTGTCGTTTGGAAGGCGACTGCGACCGTGCAAAATGTGTGTGTGTGTGTGTGTGTGTGTTGGGCCACACGGGCTGTGTGGACGACAAGATGGCGGACGTGCGCCGGCGGCGGCTGTGCTGTGAAAGTGCAAAGTTAAAACAACAAAACAAGGTGCGGCGAGGACGACTGAAATTTTGCTTTGGACGTAGGTTTGTGTGGTGGCCCTGAAAAGGGCCGATTGTTGTGGGCCGAGCCGAGCCGGCAAAGCGCGTTGCGTGCAGGGGAGCACGCGGCGCTGCGATTGCCTGGCCTCCTTTAGGCCTTCTTCTCGGTCTTCTTTGGCAGCAGGACGGCCTGGATGTTGGGCAGGACACCACCCTGTGCGATGGTGACGCCCGACAGGAGCTTGTTGAGCTCCTCGTCGTTGCGGATGGCAAGCTGCAGGTGGCGCGGGATGATGCGCGTCTTCTTGTTGTCGCGGGCCGCGTTTCCGGCCAGCTCGAGCACCTCAGCCGCGAGGTACTCCATGACGGCGGCGAGGTAGACGGGCGCCCCGGCGCCGACGCGCTCTGCGTAGTTTCCCTTGCGCAGGAGGCGGTGGATTCTGCCGACCGGGAACTGGAGCCCAGCCCTGCTTGAGCGGGACTTTGACTTGCCCTTGACTTTGCCTCCCTTTCCGCGTCCGGACATGGCGATGGGCTAGCGACGGTGCACACGAAACGGAAACGAAAACGACCGGTGCGAGCGGCAGCGAGTCGAGCAGCGGAGTGCGTGCCGGCGCAGCCGGGGTGGGGGTGCTTTATGGGCTCGGGTGCGGCGGCCGGTTGCGCGCGCGCCCCATTGGTCGGCGGCCGCAACAGGGCGAGCTGGTAAAGGTGCGGCGGCGGCTGGCGGCGGGTGCCACTGTGTGGGGAGACGCTGACTAGAGCGGAGCGCTTGCTACTGGTGTTGCTGCTGCCGTACGTTGGTTCGAGATGCCGCCCAAGACTAGCGGGAAGGCCGCCAAGAAGGCTGGCAAGGCGCAGAAGAACATTTCGAAGGGCGACAAGAAGAAGAAGCGCAAGAGGAAGGAGAGCTATGCCATCTACATCTACAAGGTGCTGAAGCAGGTGCACCCTGACACGGGCATCTCGTCGAAGGCGATGAGCATCATGAACAGCTTCGTGAACGACATTTTCGAGCGCATTGCGGCCGAGGCTTCTCGCCTGGCGCACTACAACAAGCGCTCGACCATCACGTCCCGCGAGATCCAGACCGCTGTGCGGCTGTTGCTGCCTGGCGAGCTGGCCAAGCACGCCGTGAGCGAGGGCACGAAGGCGGTGACCAAGTACACGAGCTCCAAGTAAGGAGGTGGCTCTGGAATGGAAGGAAGGATGGAGAAGGCTCCTCCGTTGCGAGAGCGGCAAAACGGCCCTTTTCAGGGCCACCAACTTGCCTTTTGCGGGAAGGGCGGAATTGTTGTTGTTGTTGTTTGTGTGGACGGCTGTGATGTATGTGTGCATTTTGATTGTGGGTGGGGGGGCGCGTCAAAGCGTGTTGCGGGGTACGGCCACGAGGTTGGTCGCCGTGGCGTGGAATGGTGGCACGCCTCGTTGGAGTGGTTTTGACCCATTGGTGTTGGGGTGTGTGTGTGTGTGTGTGTTACCTGTCTGCGAGGGGGGGACAGTGCGATCGGCGACTTTTGTGTCACCGTAACGACGGCCGTTTGCGGGTTTGTTTTTTTTTTGCACATCATACATGGCGAGGGTGAAATGTGAAATGTTTTTTGTTGTTTGGTTTGTTTTTTGCCGCCCACTATTCCCTTTGCTGTACGCCGAGTTTTTGACAATGGTGCGACGTAACTGCAGCGTGGAGGTGTGTGAGTGACGTTGAAATGAACGTGCCATTAAGACGCATTGTTGTTGTATTGTACTGTACGTGTACGGCGACACGCACGATGATGTACCATTCGACTCTGATTTCTGATAGCCGTGTCTGACTGATTGCGTACGACGCACGCACACCGATGTCGTCATTCAAGATGCACGCGTGTCCAGTGCAGTACAGTAAGCGCGACGCTAGACGACGACGGCGGCGGCGGCGGCGGTCGTTTGTTTGGCGAATGTCTGTACACGTGTTTGTCTGTGTCCATCCGGTATGTATTTGTTTGTTTGAAAGTGTTTTGTGTGTCGGTGACGTGGTCCGATCCGTCGCCCCCTGAGTAACTGTCGATCGGCGCGATAGACCGGCGTCACGCAACTGAACCGAAGTCTTGGGCACACCCGTCATACTGTTGTACACCGTCGCGCTGAGAACGGTAACGAAGGGTTGACTTTGATCGGTCGAATGTCTGGGCAGAACGTGAGGAATGAGGCAAGAGTGCAAGGAGGGGGGGCAAAAGAGAGAGGAAGGGAAAAAGGGGAGAAACGCATTCGTAGAGCAACGGAACGTTCCCGTGTCGGAGGCGTATTGGAGCCGCACTGAAAATGCGTTTAACGGCGGCGCGGCTGCAAGTGTCTGCCGTGGTGAACGTTACCTTTGACGGCTGCATTGGGCTTTGCCTTTGCTTTCGCTTTCGCTTTCCCGGATGTACGTAACGTTTGTTGATATGGTTCTGAGGAAGAGTGTATGACAGTGCCGTGCCGTCCATGTTCGTGTGCCCTCCCATTGTGTGTATGCTATTGTCTGTGTACTTGAATGATGTATGTAGGTGTTAGTGGACATGTTTTACCAGTGGGGGGAAATGGATCGTCGATAGTTGCCGTCACTCTGTCACGGTCGAGATGACGCACCCTCCGTACAGAAAGGTGTCGAGAAAGTGAGTGTGTGCGTCCGTGAATTGGCAGTGTTTGGAGGTGGGCGTGCCCTGCATGTGGCCCGGAAGGCTGTTCGTTTGGCGGTAGTGTTGTGTGGACAGGGGAGGGGCATGCGTAACGCTGCTGGCATGGCATGGCATTTCGGGAGATGGGAGGGGGCAAACGAGGAGCGGCGGCCAAAGAGAGGCGGGACGGGGAGGGGCGCGGTGTGGGTGGCTTGCGCCTGTGCTCGGCGTTGTGGTTTGTGCAAAAGAGGAGGAGAAAAACAATGAGTTGCCAGGGAGGGGAGCGGTGTTGTGTTGTGGTTGTCGTGGTGTAGCCGCAGACGCGGCTGTCAGTGAACGTGGCGAGACGGACGGATGCGCGGAGGGGCGGGGGCGGCGCATTTCGCCGGTGCCGTGCCGTGCCTGAAAGCCGCGTGGTCGCTGTGTTGTTGGTGGCGTGGGGGCGAGGAGAGTACCGTACGGGTGTGCTTGTGCGCCGGAAATGGCACACTGCGCCTGCCCGTCTTGGAGGCTGATGGCTGTGGTGTGGAAATGGGGCGCGGTGATGTTGAAGCAGTTGAAGAACAGAAAAGAAACCAAGAAAACGGAAGGCGTGATGCGGCGGTGGTGGTGGTGGTGAGAGCGGGAAAAACAAAACAAAAAAAAAGAAGGAAAAACAACAAGAAACAAAAAAGAAAACAAAAGGTCTATCAATATTAGAATGTAAATGGAAATGGAAATGGACCCAGGTATAACCTCCCTGCACAAGTAGCAGAGGGTCCGATGATAATAAAAATGTGCCAGAATGTTAACGTCCCTACAAAACAAACCCAACGATAATATGAATGAAAGAATGAACCGTATGTAACATTGCAACAGACATAATGAAACCTGATAAATTGTATAAGGGCAGCAGCGTTGACCTTTGGCCCTGTATCCAGAATAAAAAGAGCCAAAGATCGTTACCCCAATGAAAAAGACACTGAAACACGTATGTAACATAGCAGCGATGGCGAGACATTGTAGCGTCTGTGACCAGAGAGTTTGCGCTGGACCGCGCGAGTGTTGCGAGCGGTTCTCAGTCAGTCAGTCAGTCAGTCAGTCAGTCGTTGCGAGTCTGTAGGTCTGTCTAGTTGAGGGCTGTACTCTGTCAGTAGTCGTCGCGTGCAGTACGCTAATAGTCGTCATGCAGAGCGGTCGGTCAGTAGTAGCAGCCGAGTGCGGTTGTGTGATGTAGGCGGTCGGCAACACTGGTCAAGATGGTGAATAAGGTATACTGTTAATTAATATAATCATTAGATAATGAACAATTTTATTTATTGTAATTATTCTCCAACAAGTTCCCCAATACTAATTTTTATTTCAAAAGCATTTTTCAAACATTTAATTGTTTATTGAACTAAAGAGTTCGTTGCACTTCACATTTCATTCCACGTCTTTGAAGAAAGATTGCACTAAAATCACAACAAAAAGAGAATATTATTATTTGCAATGCAGTTCCTCCAAGCGCTGCGCAACAAACAAGAGCAGAAATGTTGTGACATCCATTTATTCCGAGGTAAGACTTTTAATTCTGATTGTTTTGCACAGGGCCAAAGACCGATAGTTCGGTTTAATCGAAGTTTCTTGTCACTGAACGGACTTTAAATGTTGTGAAGAATTTATATTTGAGTCAGATTGCGAAATTCACATGTTTGTTGCCATTTTCAATACCTCTCATTGTGGGCGAGGTTACAATTAGCGCAATGTCCATTAGCATCCGTAAATAACATTGTCCATTATTTTAAATTTTGCGGGGAGGTTACAACACACAAAAAAAAACAAAAAAAAATTGCATTTGTATCCGCTCCTCAATTGTAGATACCCCTTACACAGCTGTGTGCAATGAATGAGTGCTGGCTGGTAATTAATTGCACTCCTTGGAGGGAAATGCCATAGGAAGTAGTCTTTAAAAAGTGAATGTTTTTCGTTAAAAGACAAAAGTTACGTTAGAAAAAAGTAATAGTGGGGCTTTTGTTGTTGAACAAAATAAGTACAATGAACATACGTTATCAGATTTGCGCAAAATGCAGCTTCACACTACCTTTTGATTATAACACAATATACTATACATCGTCCCGAACCGTGACCAGAGTCGCGAGACGAGCAGAGCACGCCGCCGACGCCCGCTCAGTACAACCGTCCACCCGCTACTACTGTCGACCGACTACTACCTCTCCCGACTCGCGCTACAATATATATAACAACTGTTCCTGGCGACCCGGTGCGTGCCACTACTGTCGTCTGGCGCGGTCCAAGCGCCGACTAGCAACGATAAATAACTCTCTGGTCAGACAGAGATGCTGTCATGCCTCGCCATCGCTCTGGTAATGAATACATACGTGTTGCAGCGTGCGTACCACCGGAACACGCAGTGGCGGAGCCAAAGACTGTGTTGTCGAGGTCGAGTGCGAGCGGGAAGAGAGGCAGCGTCGGCACGGAGATGCAAGCGAGCGCGAGACGCACGGGGGCTGCGGCGTGGCGCGTTTGCGGTCGGCGCCTTTGGTGGCAACGGCCGGGACAAGCAGCGGTGTATGGTGTGGTGCGGGGCGGACAGGGGCGGCGGTGGACGGGGAGGAGGCGGCGCGACGACGGCATGGGGGCGAAAACGGGACGGGGGACGGGGGACGGCGGATGTTGAGAGGCGTCACGCGCGGACAGGACGCAGACACAGAGACACACAGATTGGAAAGGGAGGGTGCGCGGTAATAGTTGGGAATGTGCGTACCGTGCGGGATGGGAGTGGGCGAGGAACACGGTCGTGGCCCCTGTTTTGGGTGCGTGTGATGACGTCGGTGTGTTGTGGGAAGGGAAGGTGCTGTGGCGGCGGCGCGTAATGGGCGTAGGCCGAAAAGAGAAAGGAACGTCGGCAGTGTGTTGGCAAGCGTCGGTTCGACTGCGACGTTGATGGGCAGGGCAGGGCAAGGTTAATGGTGGTAGGAGTAGGCGTGTGGGCGCAAAAAAATCTGCCGCTGCAGGCGGTGCCGTAACCGCCATGGCGGGAAGGAGAGAGGGCCAAAGAAAGAAAGAAAGAAAGAAAGAAAGAAAGAAAGAAAGAAAGAAGAAAACAAAAAAAAAAAAAAGAAGGAGGGGGGGGGGGGGGGCGAAAGTGGAGAGGCGGTGGTGTGAGAAGGGCGGGGGCGGAAGGAAGGCAGGAAGGACAAGAGGCGAGGCGACGGCTTGCTTTGTGTATCGGTCGGTCTCTGGCTATGCTTCGTTTTCTGCAGCAGGGTCGGTGCGCGGCGTGGCTCGCGGCAGTGGGAACGCCTGGCGGCTGGACGGCCAGCAATGCGGTTGGATGGGCGGCCACAGCACCGCACCTGTGCCCGAGGAGGAGACGCTGGCGGCGGGCCCTGAGGTGAGGCCGGCTCGGCTGGGGCTGGGGCTGGGGCTGTGGATGTGTAGGTGTGCGCCGCTGCTGCAACAACGAGTAAAACGCGAGAAGAAGGGATGGCGGTAGAGAGGAAAAAAAAAAAAAAAAAAAAAAGGTCGTGTTGTGTTGATGCGCAGGCAGACGCGTACAGAGAGACGAGCCCGGTCTGCAGCAGGGTGTGGCCGTGCCGAGTGCAGAGCAGCGGCGGCTCGGTTCGGTTCGGCCCGGCCCGGCGGGCCGCGCTGTTGTCGCGGACGTGAGCGCCCCCTGGCGGGTGGCCGGAGGCGGCGCGGCGTGTTGGACGTGTGGCTGGTGGCAGTGCACAATTTGCGAGTGGCTGGCGGTGTGGTGTGGCGGTTGGCGCGTCGGGCGGCGGAGAGAGAGAGGGAGGAGGAGAGGTATGTGTTGCGGGCGCCCTTTGCTGCGCTGCGTCGTTGCGTGTGCCGTACAGGGCGGGCGCTTGTCGACTGTGGGGCCGGTGTGGCGAATTGGCGTGAAACGGCTGCCGAGAGGTGTGTGGTAGCGAGCCGGTCGGTGTCAGTGCGAAGGGGAATGTGCGTGCGTTTGGCGGTTTCGGTGTGCTTTTTGCGGCGTGAGAGTGGGAATTAGTGGGGCCGGCTGTTGTGTTGGTTCCTTGTGTCTTGTGTCGCGTAGCTTGATGGCAACGTGGAAGGACGCCGGTTTCGTTTCGAGCCGTGCGTGTGGTTGTCGACGTTGACTGGTTGGCGTGTGTGGCGATGCACGTGCATGTGTGGGTCGCGAGTGCGTTTTTGGCTGGCTCTGTGTGTGTGTGTGTGTGTGTGTGTGTGTGTTTTGGGGGGGGAAGGGGGAGGCGGTGGTGAAAGTGCAGTCGTTGCCACGGGCGTCGTCGGGTGGGGCTGGGGCTGTGCGTCGTTGGCGGAAAGGTGGTAGGTTGCGCGTAAGCGAGCCCGTCGTTGACGGTGTCGCGTGAGTTGTGAATCGAGTGGGGCGCGGGGCGCGGGACAGGAGCAGCGTGCCGCTGCGTCGTGGTCGTCAGCAGAGGCTGTGCGTGTGCTTGTCCTTTTTGTGGGCGGTTCGTGCGAGGCGTTTTTGTTTTGTGTTGCCCTAGTTGTTAGTTTATTTTGTTTGTGTTTGTTATTGTGAGGCGACGACTGGTTGGTGGCGTGCGCGCGAAGCGGCGGTGTGCGCTTCCCGTGTCGTTTGTGTTTTTTTTTGTTTGTTTTTGTTTTTTGCACTGGGCCCCGGGGGGGGGGGGGGGTGGGTGCGTGTGTGTCGATTGCCGGCTGGCGAAAGGAAAGGTGCGCCATCGGCGGGGTGGGTCGCCGGCACAAGTAGAGGCGGCGGCGTTGTTGCTGTTGTTGTTGTGTGGTGTTTGTTTTGTTCGGCTGTGTCGGCGAGCTGTGGTGCGGTGCGTGTGAATGGTGGTGCAAAAGTGCTGGCGTTGGGGCTGCGACTGCGACGGCGGCGAGCCGCGGGCGCGCCATTGATAGTGATGTTGTGAACAGCGGCTGTGTACGGTAGTGGTGTTGTTGTAGCACGACGTGCATCCGGGCCGGCGCGGAAAGCGCAGTTGCGGGCGGTTGCCCTTCGGTGCCAGCCATGTCGCGTGAGCGGCGGGTTGCTCTGGTGTCGACACGTGGTGCTCTGGGTTGTCGTGTGGTGCCCTTTGGCCGGTGGGGGTGGTTCGCGTGTGTCTCGTTCGCGCTCGGTATCTGGTCGTGGTCGTGCTGCTCCCCCGTCTGTCGGCGGTTTTCGACGTCGTCTGTACGTTTTTGTTCGTTTGCGGCGTGCCTGCCGACGTCGTCCCGTCGCGACCTTTCAACCGAAAGTGTGGCGCCCGAAGGTGAACGAACGTAACCCTGACCTCGGCGCTTTACGCTGAGCCGAGCGAACCGAACCTAACCTGTGGTGTGGCGAGGTGAGCTCAGCCTGTGGAGCCCCTAACGTCTACGTAAAGGTAAGCTGTCCGGCTCACGCCTCACGTTTGAACGCTTTTTGAACCTACGTTTGACGCTTCTTAACCTAGCACTGACCCCTTAACCTAACGTGTAACCTAACCGAACCTAACCTAACCTAACCTAACCTAACCTAACCTAACCTCTGACGCCTGACGTGTTTGAATGCTTAACCTAAGTTTGACGCTTAACCTAACCCAAGTCCCCTTAACCTAACCCACGTCCACCTAACCTAACCTAACCTAACCTAGACGTGTACACGTAATGTGTAACGCGTAACGTGTAAGGTCGGCTGTCGTGTGTGCTGACGGCAGATTGGGTTGGTCTGTAGATTCGGATTGCGGTTTGCCTCGGTCGAGGGGTTGGGTCGGAAGCGGCGAGGGGCGGCGGCGCCTGTTGCGCAGGCGGCGTCCGTTTGCGGCGGGCAATTGTTGAGAAACGGCTGTGAATGTTGGCGGGCGAGAGGAGGAGGACGGCGCGCGATGTGGCCCGACGGCTGCGGGCCGATCGGGAAACGGCGGGAGGGCGACGGAAGGCGATGGGGCGGCGGAGGCGCGTTTGCACGGCCGTCATCGCCGCACGCCTCGGCTTGTGTGGCTGTGGCGCCGGCCGCGCTGGCCGGGCTGCCGCGGCGACGGTGTGGGAGTTTTGCCGAAGGTTTGGCCATTGTGGCGGGTCGTCGGCTGGGGCTGTGGGGGCGGCATTTGGGCGGGGGCGGCGATTCTCGGCGGGCCGACCCAGGCTGTAGCGCGCGGTAGCTGCAGTTTGGCCGTGGTTTGCGGCGCTGCCGTGGCGACTGGTTGGCGACTGTGGTGTGGCTGTGTGTAGCCCCATCCTCGGTGGTTTGAAAGGCGCGGGCGGTTGTGGCGCAGGTTTGGGGCTGCTCCGCACAGGCTGTCGGACGTTGGGCGGTAGCAAGCGCGGGAGGCGCGGCGCGGCGGCGCGCAGAGTGGCGGCCGCTCTCTCGGCCGTCCGCGCCCGCCCGCGACACTGGCTGGGCCCTTGTGATTCTCTGCTCTGCTGTGCTGTGCTTGCGTGCCTGCCGTCCCGCTCGCTCTCGCTCTCGCTCTCGCTGTGTGTTAGGCGCGTCGTCGAAATGGCAGATCAGGCGGCTACGAACGAGACTGCTGCGGCACCCGCCGCCACCGGCACTACGAAGAAGGCCAAGTCTGCGTCGTCTGCGAAGAAGCCGCGCGCCAAGCCTGCGCACCCGCGCACCTCTGAGATGGTGACGGCCGCCATCAAGAGTCTGAAGGAGCGCGGCGGGTCGTCGCTGCAGGCGATCAAGAAGTACATAGCCGCGCACTACAAGCTGGACGCGGAGAAGCTGGCGCCGTTTATCAAGAAGTACCTCAAGTCGGCCGTCGTGGCGGGCGAGCTGGTGCAGACGAAGGGGAAGGGCGCGTCCGGCTCGTTCAAGCTTGCCGGCGCCGGCGGCGGGGGGGCGGCCGAGGGCGGCAAGGCTCGTGCTGGCGGTGCCAAGAAGAAGCGCGCCGCTCCGGCCAGCAAGGAGAAGAAGGGCGCCCGTGCGGCCGGCGCAAAGAAGGCTGGTGGCGTGAAGGCGGCGACCGGTCGGAAGGCGGGCGCCGCCAAGAAGGCGTCTGCGGCGTCGGCCGCTCCCGCGGGTGCGAAGAAGGCGGCTGCGGCCAAGCCGGCCAAGGCCAAGTCGCCGTCGAAGGCGAAGAAGGCCGCCAAGGTTCCGACGAAGAAGCCGAAGGCGCCGCGCCCGAAGAAGGCGACGACGCCGTCTAAGGCGAAGGCTTCGCCCAAGAAGAAGAAGTAGAGTAGAGGAGAAAGAGATGGGAAAGGAAGGGTTTGGCGCTTGACTCCGTCGTCCCCACCGCCCGTCGTCGTCTAGTGGCGCGCAAGAGACGCGCGGCCCAAAACGGCCCTTCTCAGGGCCATCAAAGCACGTCGGGGAAGGTTTTGATTGTCGTGTTGCGTTTGGTGTGGGTGTGTGTCTGTCTGTCTGGCGTTTCTGTATGCCCGTGGGGATGCTGTTTGCGTGCCGTGGTGGTTGGATTGCGGGGGTCGGTGGCGGGTGTGGGCGGCGGTAGCGGTAAGCGGTGTTGTTGCTGATGTCGTGGTTGATTGTCGCCGTGTTTGTTTTGTGGCGGCGGCCGACGGTTGGTTTTCTGTCACGTTGTTTTGTTTGAATACGTTGGTTGGCTTGCCTGCGTTCGTTCTTCTCGGATGTCTGTCGTGTCTGGTCTTTGTTTTGTTCCTTTGTGTGTGTGTTATGTTTTGCAACGGGGGGCACGTTGAGATGTGGGAAGGAGTCGGCGGGGGATTTCGGTGGCGTGTAGAGCGAGCGAGCGAGCCTGCCTGGCCGTTGGCCGTCGGAGTGGAGTGCGGGTTTTTTTTGTTTTTGATTTCGAAAAACGAAAGCGGCGGCCGGCCAGCCACCCGTGCGGTGTGACGTCGGCCGTTGGGTATTGTGCGCTTTGAGCGCCGGGGAGGGATGATGTGTGATTGTTGCGCGCTGCTAGCAGGCAGGCAGAGTGAGCGGGTGTGGCGGACGGACGGGAAGTGGTGGTTTTTGTTTTTTGGGTTGCGGGGCGAGAGGCAGGCGACCGACAAAGTTTGCTCGCGACGGAGAGATGTTAGTGGCCCTGAAAAGGGCCGTTTTTGTTTGTGCGGTGCGGTGCCGCGGCGCGGTTTAGGCGCGCTCGCCGCGGATGCGGCGCGCGAGCTGGATGTCCTTGGGCATGATGGTGACGCGCTTGGCGTGGATGGCGCACAGGTTGGTGTCTTCGAAGAGGCCGACGAGGTAGGCCTCGCTGGCCTCCTGCAGGGCCATGACTGCGGAGCTCTGGAAGCGCAGGTCGGTCTTGAAGTCCTGGGCGATCTCGCGCACTAGGCGCTGGAATGGCAGCTTGCGGATGAGCAGCTCTGTGCTCTTCTGGTAGCGCCTGATTTCTCGCAGGGCGACGGTGCCCGGCCTGTAGCGGTGGGGCTTCTTGACGCCTCCGGTGGCGGGCGCGCTCTTCCTCGCCGCCTTGGTGGCGAGCTGTTTGCGCGGCGCCTTTCCGCCGGTGGACTTGCGGGCCGTTTGCTTTGTGCGGGCCATGGCGGTAGCGGTAGCGGTAGCGGAGCGGCGTGCGTGGAGGTTAGGTGCGGCGCGGCGTCCGGTGCTGCCTTGACAACGGGCCCGCGCGCCTCCGTGCTGCGCTTATATGCCCTCGGTTGCGCGTGGTGGGGGGAGGGCGGGCCAGAGTCTATATAGGGGGGCGGCGGGCGCGCTGGGCGCAGACCGTAGCCGACTCGCGAGACGCTGCAGCTGCTGTTTGTGCACGTTTTGCTTTGCCCGAGGAAGGAAGGATGACAGGCCGCGGCAAGGGAGGAAAGGGGCTCGGCAAGGGCGGCGCCAAGCGGCACCGCAAGGTGTTGCGCGACAACATCCAGGGCATCACGAAGCCCGCCATCCGCCGCCTGGCTCGCAGGGGCGGCGTGAAGCGCATCTCTGGTCTGATCTACGAGGAGACCCGCGGGGTGCTGAAGGTGTTCCTGGAGAACGTGATCCGCGACGCGGTGACGTACACTGAGCACGCCAAGCGCAAGACTGTGACGGCCATGGACGTGGTGTACGCCCTGAAGAGGCAGGGGCGCACCCTGTACGGTTTCGGCGGTTAGGCTGCGTCGCAGCGGGCGCTGGCCTTCCCGCGGCCGTGCTTGTGGGTGGGAGAGACTAGAAAACGGCCCTTTTCAGGGCCACCACACTGTTCGGAAGTTGAAAAGTGCGAAAGAGTCTGTGTTGTTGCTGCGTGTGTTGTTTGTTTGTTTCTTTCCGTTTGAGCGACGTGATGTGACTGGGAGGGGAGAAGGAAAGGAAACGTGTCATGTGGCTGGCTGTGTGTGTGTGAGAGTGGAGCTGCTTCGTTTGTGTTTGTTATTGTGTGTCTTTGTATCGATCGCGATGGAGATGGCGGGCTGTGTGTTGTTGTGCGAGAGGCGGTGATTATTTGCTTGCGTGGTTTGGCTCTGTGTGTTTGCGGCGGCGTTGGGGTTTCCGAGGCAAGGCGTGTGGGCATAGGCGGCCGGATCAGCTGTTTGTTTCGTTCGTGTCGACGGCCGTTGCGCGCGGGAGTGGAGGGCGGTGTGTCGACACGCCTCCCTTTAACAATGGTCATTATTGCTGCCGTTGTCGTTTGGAAGGCGACTGCGACCGTGCAAAATGTGTGTGTGTGTGTGTGTGTGTGTTGGGCCACACGGGCTGTGTGGACGACAAGATGGCGGACGTGCGCCGGCGGCGGCTGTGCTGTGAAAGTGCAAAGTTAAAACAACAAAACAAGGTGCGGCGAGGACGACTGAAATTTTGCTTTGGACGTAGGTTTGTGTGGTGGCCCTGAAAAGGGCCGATTGTTGTGGGCCGAGCCGAGCCGGCAAAGCGCGTTGCGTGCAGGGGAGCACGCGGCGCTGCGATTGCCTGGCCTCCTTTAGGCCTTCTTCTCGGTCTTCTTTGGCAGCAGGACGGCCTGGATGTTGGGCAGGACACCACCCTGTGCGATGGTGACGCCCGACAGGAGCTTGTTGAGCTCCTCGTCGTTGCGGATGGCAAGCTGCAGGTGGCGCGGGATGATGCGCGTCTTCTTGTTGTCGCGGGCCGCGTTTCCGGCCAGCTCGAGCACCTCAGCCGCGAGGTACTCCATGACGGCGGCGAGGTAGACGGGCGCCCCGGCGCCGACGCGCTCTGCGTAGTTTCCCTTGCGCAGGAGGCGGTGGATTCTGCCGACCGGGAACTGGAGCCCAGCCCTGCTTGAGCGGGACTTTGACTTGCCCTTGACTTTGCCTCCCTTTCCGCGTCCGGACATGGCGATGGGCTAGCGACGGTGCACACGAAACGGAAACGAAAACGACCGGTGCGAGCGGCAGCGAGTCGAGCAGCGGAGTGCGTGCCGGCGCAGCCGGGGTGGGGGTGCTTTATGGGCTCGGGTGCGGCGGCCGGTTGCGCGCGCGCCCCATTGGTCGGCGGCCGCAACAGGGCGAGCTGGTAAAGGTGCGGCGGCGGCTGGCGGCGGGTGCCACTGTGTGGGGAGACGCTGACTAGAGCGGAGCGCTTGCTACTGGTGTTGCTGCTGCCGTACGTTGGTTCGAGATGCCGCCCAAGACTAGCGGGAAGGCCGCCAAGAAGGCTGGCAAGGCGCAGAAGAACATTTCGAAGGGCGACAAGAAGAAGAAGCGCAAGAGGAAGGAGAGCTATGCCATCTACATCTACAAGGTGCTGAAGCAGGTGCACCCTGACACGGGCATCTCGTCGAAGGCGATGAGCATCATGAACAGCTTCGTGAACGACATTTTCGAGCGCATTGCGGCCGAGGCTTCTCGCCTGGCGCACTACAACAAGCGCTCGACCATCACGTCCCGCGAGATCCAGACCGCTGTGCGGCTGTTGCTGCCTGGCGAGCTGGCCAAGCACGCCGTGAGCGAGGGCACGAAGGCGGTGACCAAGTACACGAGCTCCAAGTAAGGAGGTGGCTCTGGAATGGAAGGAAGGATGGAGAAGGCTCCTCCGTTGCGAGAGCGGCAAAACGGCCCTTTTCAGGGCCACCAACTTGCCTTTTGCGGGAAGGGCGGAATTGTTGTTGTTGTTGTTTGTGTGGACGGCTGTGATGTATGTGTGCATTTTGATTGTGGGTGGGGGGGCGCGTCAAAGCGTGTTGCGGGGTACGGCCACGAGGTTGGTCGCCGTGGCGTGGAATGGTGGCACGCCTCGTTGGAGTGGTTTTGACCCATTGGTGTTGGGGTGTGTGTGTGTGTGTGTGTTACCTGTCTGCGAGGGGGGGACAGTGCGATCGGCGACTTTTGTGTCACCGTAACGACGGCCGTTTGCGGGTTTGTTTTTTTTTTGCACATCATACATGGCGAGGGTGAAATGTGAAATGTTTTTTGTTGTTTGGTTTGTTTTTTGCCGCCCACTATTCCCTTTGCTGTACGCCGAGTTTTTGACAATGGTGCGACGTAACTGCAGCGTGGAGGTGTGTGAGTGACGTTGAAATGAACGTGCCATTAAGACGCATTGTTGTTGTATTGTACTGTACGTGTACGGCGACACGCACGATGATGTACCATTCGACTCTGATTTCTGATAGCCGTGTCTGACTGATTGCGTACGACGCACGCACACCGATGTCGTCATTCAAGATGCACGCGTGTCCAGTGCAGTACAGTAAGCGCGACGCTAGACGACGACGGCGGCGGCGGCGGCGGTCGTTTGTTTGGCGAATGTCTGTACACGTGTTTGTCTGTGTCCATCCGGTATGTATTTGTTTGTTTGAAAGTGTTTTGTGTGTCGGTGACGTGGTCCGATCCGTCGCCCCCTGAGTAACTGTCGATCGGCGCGATAGACCGGCGTCACGCAACTGAACCGAAGTCTTGGGCACACCCGTCATACTGTTGTACACCGTCGCGCTGAGAACGGTAACGAAGGGTTGACTTTGATCGGTCGAATGTCTGGGCAGAACGTGAGGAATGAGGCAAGAGTGCAAGGAGGGGGGGCAAAAGAGAGAGGAAGGGAAAAAGGGGAGAAACGCATTCGTAGAGCAACGGAACGTTCCCGTGTCGGAGGCGTATTGGAGCCGCACTGAAAATGCGTTTAACGGCGGCGCGGCTGCAAGTGTCTGCCGTGGTGAACGTTACCTTTGACGGCTGCATTGGGCTTTGCCTTTGCTTTCGCTTTCGCTTTCCCGGATGTACGTAACGTTTGTTGATATGGTTCTGAGGAAGAGTGTATGACAGTGCCGTGCCGTCCATGTTCGTGTGCCCTCCCATTGTGTGTATGCTATTGTCTGTGTACTTGAATGATGTATGTAGGTGTTAGTGGACATGTTTTACCAGTGGGGGGAAATGGATCGTCGATAGTTGCCGTCACTCTGTCACGGTCGAGATGACGCACCCTCCGTACAGAAAGGTGTCGAGAAAGTGAGTGTGTGCGTCCGTGAATTGGCAGTGTTTGGAGGTGGGCGTGCCCTGCATGTGGCCCGGAAGGCTGTTCGTTTGGCGGTAGTGTTGTGTGGACAGGGGAGGGGCATGCGTAACGCTGCTGGCATGGCATGGCATTTCGGGAGATGGGAGGGGGCAAACGAGGAGCGGCGGCCAAAGAGAGGCGGGACGGGGAGGGGCGCGGTGTGGGTGGCTTGCGCCTGTGCTCGGCGTTGTGGTTTGTGCAAAAGAGGAGGAGAAAAACAATGAGTTGCCAGGGAGGGGAGCGGTGTTGTGTTGTGGTTGTCGTGGTGTAGCCGCAGACGCGGCTGTCAGTGAACGTGGCGAGACGGACGGATGCGCGGAGGGGCGGGGGCGGCGCATTTCGCCGGTGCCGTGCCGTGCCTGAAAGCCGCGTGGTCGCTGTGTTGTTGGTGGCGTGGGGGCGAGGAGAGTACCGTACGGGTGTGCTTGTGCGCCGGAAATGGCACACTGCGCCTGCCCGTCTTGGAGGCTGATGGCTGTGGTGTGGAAATGGGGCGCGGTGATGTTGAAGCAGTTGAAGAACAGAAAAGAAACCAAGAAAACGGAAGGCGTGATGCGGCGGTGGTGGTGGTGGTGAGAGCGGGAAAAACAAAACAAAAAAAAAGAAGGAAAAACAACAAGAAACAAAAAAGAAAACAAAAGGTCTATCAATATTAGAATGTAAATGGAAATGGAAATGGACCCAGGTATAACCTCCCTGCACAAGTAGCAGAGGGTCCGATGATAATAAAAATGTGCCAGAATGTTAACGTCCCTACAAAACAAACCCAACGATAATATGAATGAAAGAATGAACCGTATGTAACATTGCAACAGACATAATGAAACCTGATAAATTGTATAAGGGCAGCAGCGTTGACCTTTGGCCCTGTATCCAGAATAAAAAGAGCCAAAGATCGTTACCCCAATGAAAAAGACACTGAAACACGTATGTAACATAGCAGCGATGGCGAGACATTGTAGCGTCTGTGACCAGAGAGTTTGCGCTGGACCGCGCGAGTGTTGCGAGCGGTTCTCAGTCAGTCAGTCAGTCAGTCAGTCAGTCGTTGCGAGTCTGTAGGTCTGTCTAGTTGAGGGCTGTACTCTGTCAGTAGTCGTCGCGTGCAGTACGCTAATAGTCGTCATGCAGAGCGGTCGGTCAGTAGTAGCAGCCGAGTGCGGTTGTGTGATGTAGGCGGTCGGCAACACTGGTCAAGATGGTGAATAAGGTATACTGTTAATTAATATAATCATTAGATAATGAACAATTTTATTTATTGTAATTATTCTCCAACAAGTTCCCCAATACTAATTTTTATTTCAAAAGCATTTTTCAAACATTTAATTGTTTATTGAACTAAAGAGTTCGTTGCACTTCACATTTCATTCCACGTCTTTGAAGAAAGATTGCACTAAAATCACAACAAAAAGAGAATATTATTATTTGCAATGCAGTTCCTCCAAGCGCTGCGCAACAAACAAGAGCAGAAATGTTGTGACATCCATTTATTCCGAGGTAAGACTTTTAATTCTGATTGTTTTGCACAGGGCCAAAGACCGATAGTTCGGTTTAATCGAAGTTTCTTGTCACTGAACGGACTTTAAATGTTGTGAAGAATTTATATTTGAGTCAGATTGCGAAATTCACATGTTTGTTGCCATTTTCAATACCTCTCATTGTGGGCGAGGTTACAATTAGCGCAATGTCCATTAGCATCCGTAAATAACATTGTCCATTATTTTAAATTTTGCGGGGAGGTTACAACACACAAAAAAAAACAAAAAAAAATTGCATTTGTATCCGCTCCTCAATTGTAGATACCCCTTACACAGCTGTGTGCAATGAATGAGTGCTGGCTGGTAATTAATTGCACTCCTTGGAGGGAAATGCCATAGGAAGTAGTCTTTAAAAAGTGAATGTTTTTCGTTAAAAGACAAAAGTTACGTTAGAAAAAAGTAATAGTGGGGCTTTTGTTGTTGAACAAAATAAGTACAATGAACATACGTTATCAGATTTGCGCAAAATGCAGCTTCACACTACCTTTTGATTATAACACAATATACTATACATCGTCCCGAACCGTGACCAGAGTCGCGAGACGAGCAGAGCACGCCGCCGACGCCCGCTCAGTACAACCGTCCACCCGCTACTACTGTCGACCGACTACTACCTCTCCCGACTCGCGCTACAATATATATAACAACTGTTCCTGGCGACCCGGTGCGTGCCACTACTGTCGTCTGGCGCGGTCCAAGCGCCGACTAGCAACGATAAATAACTCTCTGGTCAGACAGAGATGCTGTCATGCCTCGCCATCGCTCTGGTAATGAATACATACGTGTTGCAGCGTGCGTACCACCGGAACACGCAGTGGCGGAGCCAAAGACTGTGTTGTCGAGGTCGAGTGCGAGCGGGAAGAGAGGCAGCGTCGGCACGGAGATGCAAGCGAGCGCGAGACGCACGGGGGCTGCGGCGTGGCGCGTTTGCGGTCGGCGCCTTTGGTGGCAACGGCCGGGACAAGCAGCGGTGTATGGTGTGGTGCGGGGCGGACAGGGGCGGCGGTGGACGGGGAGGAGGCGGCGCGACGACGGCATGGGGGCGAAAACGGGACGGGGGACGGGGGACGGCGGATGTTGAGAGGCGTCACGCGCGGACAGGACGCAGACACAGAGACACACAGATTGGAAAGGGAGGGTGCGCGGTAATAGTTGGGAATGTGCGTACCGTGCGGGATGGGAGTGGGCGAGGAACACGGTCGTGGCCCCTGTTTTGGGTGCGTGTGATGACGTCGGTGTGTTGTGGGAAGGGAAGGTGCTGTGGCGGCGGCGCGTAATGGGCGTAGGCCGAAAAGAGAAAGGAACGTCGGCAGTGTGTTGGCAAGCGTCGGTTCGACTGCGACGTTGATGGGCAGGGCAGGGCAAGGTTAATGGTGGTAGGAGTAGGCGTGTGGGCGCAAAAAAATCTGCCGCTGCAGGCGGTGCCGTAACCGCCATGGCGGGAAGGAGAGAGGGCCAAAGAAAGAAAGAAAGAAAGAAAGAAAGAAAGAAAGAAAGAAAGAAGAAAACAAAAAAAAAAAAAAGAAGGAGGGGGGGGGGGGGGCGAAAGTGGAGAGGCGGTGGTGTGAGAAGGGCGGGGGCGGAAGGAAGGCAGGAAGGACAAGAGGCGAGGCGACGGCTTGCTTTGTGTATCGGTCGGTCTCTGGCTATGCTTCGTTTTCTGCAGCAGGGTCGGTGCGCGGCGTGGCTCGCGGCAGTGGGAACGCCTGGCGGCTGGACGGCCAGCAATGCGGTTGGATGGGCGGCCACAGCACCGCACCTGTGCCCGAGGAGGAGACGCTGGCGGCGGGCCCTGAGGTGAGGCCGGCTCGGCTGGGGCTGGGGCTGGGGCTGTGGATGTGTAGGTGTGCGCCGCTGCTGCAACAACGAGTAAAACGCGAGAAGAAGGGATGGCGGTAGAGAGGAAAAAAAAAAAAAAAAAAAAAAAGGTCGTGTTGTGTTGATGCGCAGGCAGACGCGTACAGAGAGACGAGCCCGGTCTGCAGCAGGGTGTGGCCGTGCCGAGTGCAGAGCAGCGGCGGCTCGGTTCGGTTCGGCCCGGCCCGGCGGGCCGCGCTGTTGTCGCGGACGTGAGCGCCCCCTGGCGGGTGGCCGGAGGCGGCGCGGCGTGTTGGACGTGTGGCTGGTGGCAGTGCACAATTTGCGAGTGGCTGGCGGTGTGGTGTGGCGGTTGGCGCGTCGGGCGGCGGAGAGAGAGAGGGAGGAGGAGAGGTATGTGTTGCGGGCGCCCTTTGCTGCGCTGCGTCGTTGCGTGTGCCGTACAGGGCGGGCGCTTGTCGACTGTGGGGCCGGTGTGGCGAATTGGCGTGAAACGGCTGCCGAGAGGTGTGTGGTAGCGAGCCGGTCGGTGTCAGTGCGAAGGGGAATGTGCGTGCGTTTGGCGGTTTCGGTGTGCTTTTTGCGGCGTGAGAGTGGGAATTAGTGGGGCCGGCTGTTGTGTTGGTTCCTTGTGTCTTGTGTCGCGTAGCTTGATGGCAACGTGGAAGGACGCCGGTTTCGTTTCGAGCCGTGCGTGTGGTTGTCGACGTTGACTGGTTGGCGTGTGGCGATGCACGTGCATGTGTGGGTCGCGAGTGCGTTTTTGGCTGGCTCTGTGTGTGTGTGTGTGTGTGTGTGTGTGTGTTTTGGGGGGGGGAAGGGGGAGGCGGTGGTGAAAGTGCAGTCGTTGCCACGGGCGTCGTCGGGTGGGGCTGGGGCTGTGCGTCGTTGGCGGAAAGGTGGTAGGTTGCGCGTAAGCGAGCCCGTCGTTGACGGTGTCGCGTGAGTTGTGAATCGAGTGGGGCGCGGGGCGCGGGACAGGAGCAGCGTGCCGCTGCGTCGTGGTCGTCAGCAGAGGCTGTGCGTGTGCTTGTCCTTTTTGTGGGCGGTTCGTGCGAGGCGTTTTTGTTTTGTGTTGCCCTAGTTGTTAGTTTATTTTGTTTGTGTTTGTTATTGTGAGGCGACGACTGGTTGGTGGCGTGCGCGCGAAGCGGCGGTGTGCGCTTCCCGTGTCGTTTGTGTTTTTTTTTGTTTGTTTTTGTTTTTTGCACTGGGCCCCGGGGGGGGGGGGGGTGGGTGCGTGTGTGTCGATTGCCGGCTGGCGAAAGGAAAGGTGCGCCATCGGCGGGGTGGGTCGCCGGCACAAGTAGAGGCGGCGGCGTTGTTGCTGTTGTTGTTGTGTGGTGTTTGTTTTGTTCGGCTGTGTCGGCGAGCTGTGGTGCGGTGCGTGTGAATGGTGGTGCAAAAGTGCTGGCGTTGGGGCTGCGACTGCGACGGCGGCGAGCCGCGGGCGCGCCATTGATAGTGATGTTGTGAACAGCGGCTGTGTACGGTAGTGGTGTTGTTGTAGCACGACGTGCATCCGGGCCGGCGCGGAAAGCGCAGTTGCGGGCGGTTGCCCTTCGGTGCCAGCCATGTCGCGTGAGCGGCGGGTTGCTCTGGTGTCGACACGTGGTGCTCTGGGTTGTCGTGTGGTGCCCTTTGGCCGGTGGGGGTGGTTCGCGTGTGTCTCGTTCGCGCTCGGTATCTGGTCGTGGTCGTGCTGCTCCCCCGTCTGTCGGCGGTTTTCGACGTCGTCTGTACGTTTTTGTTCGTTTGCGGCGTGCCTGCCGACGTCGTCCCGTCGCGACCTTTCAACCGAAAGTGTGGCGCCCGAAGGTGAACGAACGTAACCCTGACCTCGGCGCTTTACGCTGAGCCGAGCGAACCGAACCTAACCTGTGGTGTGGCGAGGTGAGCTCAGCCTGTGGAGCCCCTAACGTCTACGTAAAGGTAAGCTGTCCGGCTCACGCCTCACGTTTGAACGCTTTTTGAACCTACGTTTGACGCTTCTTAACCTAGCACTGACCCCTTAACCTAACGTGTAACCTAACCGAACCTAACCTAACCTAACCTAACCTAACCTAACCTAACCTCTGACGCCTGACGTGTTTGAATGCTTAACCTAAGTTTGACGCTTAACCTAACCCAAGTCCCCTTAACCTAACCCACGTCCACCTAACCTAACCTAACCTAACCTAGAC
>NW_025725681.1:20000-25972 GCF_021461395.2 Schistocerca americana | reverse complement strand
TAACCCATGTTTGCGCCTTAACCTAACCCATGTTGCGCCTTAACCTAACCCATGTTGCGCCTTAACCTAACCCATGTTGCGCCTTAACCTAACCCATGTTGCGCCTTAACCTAACCCATGTTGCGCCTTAACCTAACCCATGTTGCGCCTTAACCTAACCCATGTTGCGCCTTAACCTAACCCATGTTGCGCCTTAACCTAACCCATGTTGCGCCTTAACCTAACCCATGTTGCGCCTTAACCTAACCCATGTTGCGCCTTAACCTAACCTATGTTGCGCCTTAACCTAACCTATGTTGCGCCTTAACCTAACCTATGTTGCGCCTTAACCTAACCTATGTTGCGCCTTAACCTAACCTATGTTGCGCCTTAACCTAACCTATGTTGCGCCTTAACCTAACCTATGTTGCGCCTTAACCTAACCTATGTTGCGCCGTAACCTAACCTATGTTGCGCCGTAACCTAACCTATGTTGCGCCATAACCTAACCTATGTTGCGCCTTAACCTAACCTATGTTGCGCCTTAACCTAACCTATGTTGCGCCTTAACCTAACCTATGTTGCGCCGTAACCTAACCTATGTTGCGCCTTAACCTAACCTATGTTGCGCCTTAACCTAACCTATGTTGCGCCTTAACCTAACCTATGTTGCGCCTTAACCTAACCTATGTTGCGCCTTAACCTAACCTATGTTGCGCCTTAACCTAACCTATGTTGCGCCTTAACCTAACCTATGTTGCGCCTTAACCTAACCTATGTTGCGCCTTAACCTAACCTATGTTGCGCCGTAACCTAACCTATGTTGCGCCTTAACCTAACCTATGTTGCGCCTTAACCTAACCTATGTTGCGCCGTAACCTAACCTATGTTGCGCCTTAACCTAACCTATGTTGCGCCTTAACCTAACCTATGTTGCGCCTTAACCTAACCTATGTTGCGCCTTAACCTAACCTATGTTGCGCCTTAACCTAACCTATGTTGCGCCTTAACCCAACACACGTTGGGCCTTAACCCAACACACGTTGGGCCTTAACCCAACACACGTTGGGCCTTAACCCAACACACGTTGGGCCTTAACCCAACACACGTTGGGCCTTAACCCAACACACGTTGGGCCTTAACCCAACACACGTTGGGCCTTAACCCAACACACGTTGGGCCTTAACCCAACACACGTTGGGCCTTAACCCAACACACGTTGGGCCTTAACCCAACACACGTTGGGCCTTAACCCAACACACGTTGGGCCTTAACCCAACACACGTTGGGCCTTAACCCAACACACGTTGGGCCTTAACCCAACACACGTTGGGCCTTAACCCAACACACGTTGGGCCTTAACCCAACACACGTTGGGCCTTAACCCAACACACGTTGGGCCTTAACCCAACACACGTTGGGCCTTAACCCAACACACGTTGGGCCTTAACCTGCTCTGTAATTGTCATACGACGCGTTA
Organism: Schistocerca americana; assembly: GCF_021461395.2. Lineage (NCBI taxonomy): Eukaryota > Metazoa > Arthropoda > Insecta > Orthoptera > Acrididae > Schistocerca > Schistocerca americana. The sequence goes on along the minus strand of NW_025725681.1, from coordinate 24,513 downwards.
AATTAGTGTAGTGTTGCCTAACTGCAACCCCCGCAATATAGTTTGCTACTCGCACTGCCCGGTCCCCAGAGTATCGCTTCATGTTAAACACCTTGCAGCTATACACTGTAATGCGGATGGCGGCAGGACGTACATGCTCAATGCCCTTCGCAGTTGTTCATTGGCATTCGCATGGCGAAGCACAGCCTACGTTGTGGTACGGCTTGTGGCAACTGTCCGCTGATGTTGTACGTCCAAATCACACACTGTACCGCACATTGGTCCTCATGTACTGAATGATACATCGTGGTACATGTGTGACCGTACCACGACTGCGCCAACAACGGCGAACCATACGGTCCAAATATTGTGCACTCAGCTACGTGTCGTCTCCCTATAAGAGCTGGATTGCAGTATGGTATGCCGTGGATGGCGATCAGCATGAGCCGTCTGTTGATGTAGTGGCGCGTGTTGTCAGACGTAGTCGTCTCTTCTCACACACCGTGATAGCATGGTGCACTGCGTTCCACATCTGCGACATGCGACAGAGGCCGGTTGACAGTCGTTCGCGCAATGGACATCGCATACGTACGGGGGCCACCTTCCACGTGTTCGCGAAGCGTGCACATGTTGTTGCGTGTATGTGGGCAGACATAGTGTGTCGTGACACCTGACACAGGCATGCAACAATCGTTGAATTTGCAAATGGCGATGGACGTCTACGTTTGCTGGTGACGTTACGCAAATGAAGAACTGGTAAACCGTTGTGGTGCGGTTGTTCTCGCTAGAGGTGAATCAGTGATGGCGACGATCGGTTGAGCTACCAACCGGTTGTTTCAGCGATACCCACCATGCCCACGAACGTGAATGGCATGTGGGTGTGAAGCGATACGCGGCGGTGGCTGGGTGGGACCGTCCCCGGCCGGTGAGGGGGGGGCCTTCCGGCGTGCTGGCCGCGCGGTGCGTGGGCGCACGCGCTACAGCCGGCTGGTGGGGGCGGCCAGTGGCAGGCGCGCCGGCCGACGGAGGCGGCAGGCGGCGCAGCTGCGCGCCGGCGCACCCTGCACGCGGCGCCGTGCGGCCAAAGTAGGTCCTCGCGGGCCCGGTGCGAAGCGCGGTGGACATCTGCAGTGTGCTGGTCCGATTGAGGACTGTGTGCGCTGAGGATGCGCCGCCGCCCGGCGCTCGGCGCCGCGACGCCGTCTGCTGCTCGGTCGCCTCTGCGGTTCTCGCAGGTGGATTGTATCGCAGCTGTGCGGACGTGTTGGCGCGTGCGCTGTGCTGGGAGAGTTCGCTTCGGCACCCAAGTGGGGCTTTTGTCCTTCTGTGGCGCTGGCGTTGGAGCTGCCGGCCACCGTAGGTGGCGCGTGTTGTCTCCCGCCGGCAATGCCACGACAGCACGCTCCCGGGCCTCTGTCGGCAGCGGCAAGCTCAGTTGGGAGCACGGGTGGTCGCACCTAAAGCGTCTACTCGCCAAACTCCGGGCGATTGCGCCTCTCTCGAACCCGACCAAGTACTTAGGACGGCGCTGCGCGCCGCCGGGACCTGAGAGGGTTTCGAGGTGTATTGTGCAGGGGAGCTCAGCCTCCTCCTGTTTGCAGAATAATTGAGCGGACGCTTGCGTGTTCGCGCGGGCCCCCGGGACACACTCCCGGGCGGCCGGCTGCTCAGCTCTAGTTGACGCAGCTCCCTGGTTGATCCTGCCAGTAGTCATATGCTTGTCTCAAAGATTAAGCCATGCATGTCTCAGTACAAGCCGCATTAAGGTGAAACCGCGAATGGCTCATTAAATCAGTTATGGTTCCTTAGATCGTACCCACGTTACTTGGATAACTGTGGTAATTCTAGAGCTAATACATGCAAACAGAGTCCCGACCAGAGATGGAAGGGACGCTTTTATTAGATCAAAACCAATCGGTCGGCTCGTCCGGTCCGTTTGCCTTGGTGACTCTGAATAACTTTGGGCTGATCGCACGGTCCTCGTACCGGCGACGCATCTTTCAAATGTCTGCCTTATCAACTGTCGATGGTAGGTTCTGCGCCTACCATGGTTGTAACGGGTAACGGGGAATCAGGGTTCGATTCCGGAGAGGGAGCCTGAGAAACGGCTACCACATCCAAGGAAGGCAGCAGGCGCGCAAATTACCCACTCCCGGCACGGGGAGGTAGTGACGAAAAATAACGATACGGGACTCATCCGAGGCCCCGTAATCGGAATGAGTACACTTTAAATCCTTTAACGAGTATCTATTGGAGGGCAAGTCTGGTGCCAGCAGCCGCGGTAATTCCAGCTCCAATAGCGTATATTAAAGTTGTTGCGGTTAAAAAGCTCGTAGTTGGATTTGTGTCCCACGCTGTTGGTTCACCGCCCGTCGGTGTTTAACTGGCATGTATCGTGGGACGTCCTGCCGGTGGGGCGAGCTGAAGGCGTGCGACGCGCCTCGTGCGTGCTCGTGCGTCCCGAGGCGGACCCCGTTGCAATCCTACCAGGGTGCTCTTGAGTGAGTGTCTCGGTGGGCCGGCACGTTTACTTTGAACAAATTAGAGTGCTTAAAGCAGGCAAGCCCGCCTGAATACTGTGTGCATGGAATAATGGAATAGGACCTCGGTTCTATTTTGTTGGTTTTCGGAACCCGAGGTAATGATTAATAGGGACAGGCGGGGGCATTCGTATTGCGACGTTAGAGGTGAAATTCTTGGATCGTCGCAAGACGAACAGAAGCGAAAGCATTTGCCAAGTATGTTTTCATTAATCAAGAACGAAAGTTAGAGGTTCGAAGGCGATCAGATACCGCCCTAGTTCTAACCATAAACGATGCCAGCCAGCGATCCGCCGCAGTTCCTCCGATGACTCGGCGGGCAGCCTCCGGGAAACCAAAGCTTTTGGGTTCCGGGGGAAGTATGGTTGCAAAGCTGAAACTTAAAGGAATTGACGGAAGGGCACCACCAGGAGTGGAGCCTGCGGCTTAATTTGACTCAACACGGGAAACCTCACCAGGCCCGGACACCGGAAGGATTGACAGATTGATAGCTCTTTCTTGATTCGGTGGGTGGTGGTGCATGGCCGTTCTTAGTTGGTGGAGCGATTTGTCTGGTTAATTCCGATAACGAACGAGACTCTAGCCTGCTAACTAGTCGCGTGACATCCTTCGTGCTGTCAGCGATTACTTTTCTTCTTAGAGGGACAGGCGGCTTCTAGCCGCACGAGATTGAGCAATAACAGGTCTGTGATGCCCTTAGATGTTCTGGGCCGCACGCGCGCTACACTGAAGGAATCAGCGTGTCTTCCTAGGCCGAAAGGTCGGGGTAACCCGCTGAACCTCCTTCGTGCTAGGGATTGGGGCTTGCAATTGTTCCCCATGAACGAGGAATTCCCAGTAAGCGCGAGTCATAAGCTCGCGTTGATTACGTCCCTGCCCTTTGTACACACCGCCCGTCGCTACTACCGATTGAATGATTTAGTGAGGTCTTCGGACTGGTACGCGGCATTGACTCTGTCGTTGCCGATGCTACCGGAAAGATGACCAAACTTGATCATTTAGAGGAAGTAAAAGTCGTAACAAGGTTTCCGTAGGTGAACCTGCGGAAGGATCATTACCGACTAGACTGCATGTCTTTCGATGTGCGTGTCGTGTCGCGCAACACGCTACCTGTACGGCTCGCAGTAGCCGTGCGCCGCGTGCGGAACCACGCGTGCTTCTCAAAACTAACGCCAATGTTGTGTGGTACGAGCGCTGAAGCGCTGGAGCGGCTGGCCTGCGGCACCTGGCGCCTGGCGCCGGTTTTGAATGACTTTCGCCCGACTGCCTGTCCGCTCCGGTGTGGAGCCGTACGACGCCCATCGGCCGTGAGGCCGTTGGACACAGAACGCTTGAACAGGGGCCGCCACACGCCTACGTCCCGCCTATGCAACTGTCTTGAAAGAGACAGTGTAAACTAAGAAAAGATCACCCAGGACGGTGGATCACTCGGCTCGTGGGTCGATGAAGAACGCAGCAAATTGCGCGTCGACATGTGAACTGCAGGACACATGAACATCGACGTTTCGAACGCACATTGCGGTCCATGGATTCCGTTCCCGGGCCACGTCTGGCTGAGGGTCGGCTACGTATACTGAAGCGCGCGGCGTTTGCCCCGCTTCGCAGACCTGGGAGCGTCGCGGCCGCCTGTGGGGCCGGCCGCGCCTCCTTAAACGTGCGATGCGCGCCCGTCGCCTGGCGGTTCGCATACCGGTACTTACTCGGTAGCGTGCACAGCCGGCTGGCGGTGTGGCGTGCGACACCTCGTACAACGACCTCAGAGCAGGCGAGACTACCCGCTGAATTTAAGCATATTACTAAGCGGAGGAAAAGAAACTAACAAGGATTCCCCCAGTAGCGGCGAGCGAACAGGGAAGAGTCCAGCACCGAACCCCGCAGGCTGCCGCCTGTCGTGGCATGTGGTGTTTGGGAGGGTCCACTACCCCGACGCCTCGCGCCGAGCCCAAGTCCAACTTGAATGAGGCCACGGCCCGTAGAGGGTGCCAGGCCCGTAG
>NW_025725681.1:10000-15000 GCF_021461395.2 Schistocerca americana | reverse complement strand
AACTCCAGCGGATGAACGGCGGACTTTGCTCGCACTCGCAATGTGCAATCCACCCCTATAACGTGCGTTTCATGAAGAGTTATGTCCAATATGCGACATTCCCGCTGTCCATATACATGAGCTGCGAGCTGTACCACGTACGAGCTACAGACGCGATCGCGTTGCTCGCTGTACGAATGCAGATGCTCAGCGGCAGCTAGGAGGCGCTCCATCCATGTCGGTACCGGTGAGCGTTGCACTCGCAGTCGCAAAAACGTACGGCAAGTATATTACTCGGAAGAGTCAATGACAGTCCAAGCCCCCCTGCGTGGGAAGAGTCTTCCTAGGCCATGACCCACCGGAAGGGCGCAGCGTCCCCCACCCCAGACATGTGACGTCAGACTATCGGTATTGACGACTAGACTGATTCCTTATAATCATTTGCCATACACCGGTGGAAGCTGCCGAGACGAGTAACTACATAGCGGGCTCGCCGTGTCACTAATGTACAGAGATACAATAGTTTCGACTGGAACCGGATTAAACGTATACACGGCGCTGATTAGTAATAGATAGAGCCATCAGAATACAGATAATGTATAGACCTGTCCGTATACATGCTGAAAGACTCTGCTCACAATCACACGTCAGCCAGACACTCTTATCACGCACTACTCTCTGCCTGTAACAGGCACACAGACAATATGTAAGCACCAGCATGGAACAACACCCAGTGCATCCTCTCTGCCACATTAGACAATCCACACTATCATAACCAGACCGGGAGGTCCACTCGGAAAACAGAATATCCCACCCTTCCGACAACCACCATTGCTCAGCTAAGCCACCAACACCCACACATGTCCCAGACAGGGGTGCACCCAACATCACAATACTGCCTCCTGTCACACCACACAAACAATGGCAGGAATGAAAGACACAGGTCTGCCACAAGCATGGAATCAGAGCGCCGCCTGTTATGAGCCAAAGGTGCACCCTGACGTGGCAAATCAGATGATGCCGCAGTCATTTACTTACGATAATCACAATCAACAAACCGGGCCCCCCCCCCCCCCAAGTGCCTTAACCTAACCCGTATTGTACCTTAACCTAACCCGTATTGTACCTTAACCTAACCCGTATTGTACCTTAACCTAACCCGTATTGTACCTTAACCTAACCCGTATTGTACCTTAACCTAACCCGTATTGTACCTTAACCTAACCCATATTGTACCTTAACCTAACCCATATTGTACCTTAACCTAACCCATATTGTACCTTAACCTAACCCATATTGTACCTTAACCTAACCCATATTGTACCTTAACCTAACCCATATTGTACCTTAACCTAACCCATATTGTACCTTAACCTAACCCATATTGTACCTTAACCTAACCCATATTGTACCTTAACCTAACCCATGTTGCGCCTTAACCTAACCCATGTTGCGCCTTAACCTAACCCATGTTGCGCCTTAACCTAACCCATGTTGCGCCTTAACCTAACCCATGTTGCGCCTTAACCTAACCCATGTTGCGCCTTAACCTAACCCATGTTGCGCCTTAACCTAACCCATGTTGCGCCTTAACCTAACCCATGTTGCGCCTTAACCTAACCCATGTTGCGCCTTAACCTAACCCATGTTGCGCCTTAACCTAACCCATGTTGCGCCTTAACCTAACCTATGTTGCGCCTTAACCTAACCTATGTTGCGCCTTAACCTAACCTATGTTGCGCCTTAACCTAACCTATGTTGCGCCTTAACCTAACCTATGTTGCGCCTTAACCTAACCTATGTTGCGCCTTAACCTAACCTATGTTGCGCCTTAACCTAACCTATGTTGCGCCGTAACCTAACCTATGTTGCGCCGTAACCTAACCTATGTTGCGCCATAACCTAACCTATGTTGCGCCTTAACCTAACCTATGTTGCGCCTTAACCTAACCTATGTTGCGCCGTAACCTAACCTATGTTGCGCCTTAACCTAACCTATGTTGCGCCTTAACCTAACCTATGTTGCGCCTTAACCTAACCTATGTTGCGCCTTAACCTAACCTATGTTGCGCCTTAACCTAACCTATGTTGCGCCTTAACCTAACCTATGTTGCGCCGTAACCTAACCTATGTTGCGCCTTAACCTAACCTATGTTGCGCCTTAACCTAACCTATGTTGCGCCGTAACCTAACCTATGTTGCGCCTTAACCTAACCTATGTTGCGCCTTAACCTAACCTATGTTGCGCCTTAACCTAACCTATGTTGCGCCTTAACCTAACCTATGTTGCGCCTTAACCTAACCTATGTTGCGCCTTAACCCAACACACGTTGGGCCTTAACCCAACACACGTTGGGCCTTAACCCAACACACGTTGGGCCTTAACCCAACACACGTTGGGCCTTAACCCAACACACGTTGGGCCTTAACCCAACACACGTTGGGCCTTAACCCAACACACGTTGGGCCTTAACCCAACACACGTTGGGCCTTAACCCAACACACGTTGGGCCTTAACCCAACACACGTTGGGCCTTAACCCAACACACGTTGGGCCTTAACCCAACACACGTTGGGCCTTAACCCAACACACGTTGGGCCTTAACCCAACACACGTTGGGCCTTAACCCAACACACGTTGGGCCTTAACCCAACACACGTTGGGCCTTAACCCAACACACGTTGGGCCTTAACCCAACACACGTTGGGCCTTAACCCAACACACGTTGGGCCTTAACCCAACACACGTTGGGCCTTAACCCAACACACGTTGGGCCTTAACCTGCTCTGTAATTGTCATACGACGCGTTAAATTAGTGTAGTGTTGCCTAACTGCAACCCCCGCAATATAGTTTGCTACTCGCACTGCCCGGTCCCCAGAGTATCGCTTCATGTTAAACACCTTGCAGCTATACACTGTAATGCGGATGGCGGCAGGACGTACATGCTCAATGCCCTTCGCAGTTGTTCATTGGCATTCGCATGGCGAAGCACAGCCTACGTTGTGGTACGGCTTGTGGCAACTGTCCGCTGATGTTGTACGTCCAAATCACACACTGTACCGCACATTGGTCCTCATGTACTGAATGATACATCGTGGTACATGTGTGACCGTACCACGACTGCGCCAACAACGGCGAACCATACGGTCCAAATATTGTGCACTCAGCTACGTGTCGTCTCCCTATAAGAGCTGGATTGCAGTATGGTATGCCGTGGATGGCGATCAGCATGAGCCGTCTGTTGATGTAGTGGCGCGTGTTGTCAGACGTAGTCGTCTCTTCTCACACACCGTGATAGCATGGTGCACTGCGTTCCACATCTGCGACATGCGACAGAGGCCGGTTGACAGTCGTTCGCGCAATGGACATCGCATACGTACGGGGGCCACCTTCCACGTGTTCGCGAAGCGTGCACATGTTGTTGCGTGTATGTGGGCAGACATAGTGTGTCGTGACACCTGACACAGGCATGCAACAATCGTTGAATTTGCAAATGGCGATGGACGTCTACGTTTGCTGGTGACGTTACGCAAATGAAGAACTGGTAAACCGTTGTGGTGCGGTTGTTCTCGCTAGAGGTGAATCAGTGATGGCGACGATCGGTTGAGCTACCAACCGGTTGTTTCAGCGATACCCACCATGCCCACGAACGTGAATGGCATGTGGGTGTGAAGCGATACGCGGCGGTGGCTGGGTGGGACCGTCCCCGGCCGGTGAGGGGGGGCCTTCCGGCGTGCTGGCCGCGCGGTGCGTGGGCGCACGCGCTACAGCCGGCTGGTGGGGGCGGCCAGTGGCAGGCGCGCCGGCCGACGGAGGCGGCAGGCGGCGCAGCTGCGCGCCGGCGCACCCTGCACGCGGCGCCGTGCGGCCAAAGTAGGTCCTCGCGGGCCCGGTGCGAAGCGCGGTGGACATCTGCAGTGTGCTGGTCCGATTGAGGACTGTGTGCGCTGAGGATGCGCCGCCGCCCGGCGCTCGGCGCCGCGACGCCGTCTGCTGCTCGGTCGCCTCTGCGGTTCTCGCAGGTGGATTGTATCGCAGCTGTGCGGACGTGTTGGCGCGTGCGCTGTGCTGGGAGAGTTCGCTTCGGCACCCAAGTGGGGCTTTTGTCCTTCTGTGGCGCTGGCGTTGGAGCTGCCGGCCACCGTAGGTGGCGCGTGTTGTCTCCCGCCGGCAATGCCACGACAGCACGCTCCCGGGCCTCTGTCGGCAGCGGCAAGCTCAGTTGGGAGCACGGGTGGTCGCACCTAAAGCGTCTACTCGCCAAACTCCGGGCGATTGCGCCTCTCTCGAACCCGACCAAGTACTTAGGACGGCGCTGCGCGCCGCCGGGACCTGAGAGGGTTTCGAGGTGTATTGTGCAGGGGAGCTCAGCCTCCTCCTGTTTGCAGAATAATTGAGCGGACGCTTGCGTGTTCGCGCGGGCCCCCGGGACACACTCCCGGGCGGCCGGCTGCTCAGCTCTAGTTGACGCAGCTCCCTGGTTGATCCTGCCAGTAGTCATATGCTTGTCTCAAAGATTAAGCCATGCATGTCTCAGTACAAGCCGCATTAAGGTGAAACCGCGAATGGCTCATTAAATCAGTTATGGTTCCTTAGATCGTACCCACGTTACTTGGATAACTGTGGTAATTCTAGAGCTAATACATGCAAACAGAGTCCCGACCAGAGATGGAAGGGACGCTTTTATTAGATCAAAACCAATCGGTCGGCTCGTCCGGTCCGTTTGCCTTGGTGACTCTGAATAACTTTGGGCTGATCGCACGGTCCTCGTACCGGCGACGCATCTTTCAAATGTCTGCCTTATCAACTGTCGATGGTAGGTTCTGCGCCTACCATGGTTGTAACGGGTAACGGGGAATCAGGGTTCGATTCCGGAGAGGGAGCCTGAGAAACGGCTACCACATCCAAGGAAGGCAGCAGGCGCGCAAATTACCCACTCCCGGCACGGGGAGGTAGTGACGAAAAATAACGATACGGGACTCATCCGAGGCCCCGTAATCGGAATGAGTACACTTTAAA
>NW_025725681.1:0-2500 GCF_021461395.2 Schistocerca americana | reverse complement strand
AGGAGGCGCTCCATCCATGTCGGTACCGGTGAGCGTTGCACTCGCAGTCGCAAAAACGTACGGCAAGTATATTACTCGGAAGAGTCAATGACAGTCCAAGCCCCCCTGCGTGGGAAGAGTCTTCCTAGGCCATGACCCACCGGAAGGGCGCAGCGTCCCCCACCCCAGACATGTGACGTCAGACTATCGGTATTGACGACTAGACTGATTCCTTATAATCATTTGCCATACACCGGTGGAAGCTGCCGAGACGAGTAACTACATAGCGGGCTCGCCGTGTCACTAATGTACAGAGATACAATAGTTTCGACTGGAACCGGATTAAACGTATACACGGCGCTGATTAGTAATAGATAGAGCCATCAGAATACAGATAATGTATAGACCTGTCCGTATACATGCTGAAAGACTCTGCTCACAATCACACGTCAGCCAGACACTCTTATCACGCACTACTCTCTGCCTGTAACAGGCACACAGACAATATGTAAGCACCAGCATGGAACAACACCCAGTGCATCCTCTCTGCCACATTAGACAATCCACACTATCATAACCAGACCGGGAGGTCCACTCGGAAAACAGAATATCCCACCCTTCCGACAACCACCATTGCTCAGCTAAGCCACCAACACCCACACATGTCCCAGACAGGGGTGCACCCAACATCACAATACTGCCTCCTGTCACACCACACAAACAATGGCAGGAATGAAAGACACAGGTCTGCCACAAGCATGGAATCAGAGCGCCGCCTGTTATGAGCCAAAGGTGCACCCTGACGTGGCAAATCAGATGATGCCGCAGTCATTTACTTACGATAATCACAATCAACAAACCGGGCCCCCCCCCCCCCCCCAAGTGCCTTAACCTAACCCGTATTGTACCTTAACCTAACCCGTATTGTACCTTAACCTAACCCGTATTGTACCTTAACCTAACCCGTATTGTACCTTAACCTAACCCGTATTGTACCTTAACCTAACCCATATTGTACCTTAACCTAACCCATATTGTACCTTAACCTAACCCATATTGTACCTTAACCTAACCCATATTGTACCTTAACCTAACCCATATTGTACCTTAACCTAACCCATATTGTACCTTAACCTAACCCATATTGTACCTTAACCTAACCCATATTGTACCTTAACCTAACCCATATTGTACCTTAACCTAACCCATATTGTACCTTAACCTAACCCATGTTGCGCCTTAACCTAACCCATGTTGCGCCTTAACCTAACCCATGTTGCGCCTTAACCTAACCCATGTTGCGCCTTAACCTAACCCATGTTGCGCCTTAACCTAACCCATGTTGCGCCTTAACCTAACCCATGTTGCGCCTTAACCTAACCCATGTTGCGCCTTAACCTAACCCATGTTGCGCCTTAACCTAACCCATGTTGCGCCTTAACCTAACCCATGTTGCGCCTTAACCTAACCCATGTTGCGCCTTAACCTAACCCATGTTGCGCCTTAACCTAACCTATGTTGCGCCTTAACCTAACCTATGTTGCGCCTTAACCTAACCTATGTTGCGCCTTAACCTAACCTATGTTGCGCCTTAACCTAACCTATGTTGCGCCTTAACCTAACCTATGTTGCGCCGTAACCTAACCTATGTTGCGCCGTAACCTAACCTATGTTGCGCCATAACCTAACCTATGTTGCGCCTTAACCTAACCTATGTTGCGCCTTAACCTAACCTATGTTGCGCCTTAACCTAACCTATGTTGCGCCGTAACCTAACCTATGTTGCGCCTTAACCTAACCTATGTTGCGCCTTAACCTAACCTATGTTGCGCCTTAACCTAACCTATGTTGCGCCTTAACCTAACCTATGTTGCGCCTTAACCTAACCTATGTTGCGCCTTAACCTAACCTATGTTGCGCCTTAACCTAACCTATGTTGCGCCTTAACCTAACCTATGTTGCGCCTTAACCTAACCTATGTTGCGCCTTAACCTAACCTATGTTGCGCCTTAACCTAACCTATGTTGCGCCTTAACCTAACCTATGTTGCGCCTTAACCTAACCTATGTTGCGCCTTAACCTAACCTATGTTGCGCCTTAACCTAACCTATGTTGCGCCTTAACCTAACCTATGTTGCGCCTTAACCCAACACACGTTGGGCCTTAACCCAACACACGTTGGGCCTTAACCCAACACACGTTGGGCCTTAACCCAACACACGTTGGGCCTTAACCCAACACACGTTGGGCCTTAACCCAACACACGTTGGGCCTTAACCCAACACACGTTGGGCCTTAACCCAACACACGTTGGGCCTTAACCCAACACACGTTGGGCCTTAACCCAACACACGTTGGGCCTTAACCCAACACACGTTGGGCCTTAACCCAACACACGTTGGGCCTTAACCCAACACACGTTGGGCCTTAACCCAACACACGTTGGGCCTTAACCCAACACACGTTGGGCCTTAACCCAACACACGTTGGGCCTTAACCCAACACACGTTGGGCCTTAACC
>NW_025725680.1:22500-25996 GCF_021461395.2 Schistocerca americana | reverse complement strand
CGTATGCGATGTCCATTGCGCGAACGACTGTCAACCGGCCTCTGTCGCATGTCGCAGATGTGGAACGCAGTGCACCATGCTATCACGGTGTGTGAGAAGAGACGACTACGTCTGACAACACGCGCCACTACATCAACAGACGGCTCATGCTGATCGCCATCCACGGCATACCATACTGCAATCCAGCTCTTATAGGGAGACGACACGTAGCTGAGTGCACAATATTTGGACCGTATGGTTCGCCGTTGTTGGCGCAGTCGTGGTACGGTCACACATGTACCACGATGTATCATTCAGTACATGAGGACCAATGTGCAGTACAGTGTGTGATTTGGACGTACAACATCAGCGGACAGTTGACACACGCCGTACCACAACGTAGGCTGTGCTTCGCCATGCAAATGCCAATGAACAACTGCGAAGGGCATTGAGCATGTACGTCCTGCTGCCATCCGCATTACAGTGTATAGCTGCAAGGTGTTTAACATGAAGCGATACTCTGGGGACCAGGCAGTGCGAGTAGCAAACTATATTGCGGGGGTTGCAGTTAGGCAACACCACACTAATTTAACGCGTCGTATGACAATTACAGAGCAGGTTAAGGCCCAACGTGTGTTGGGTTAAGGCCCAACGTGTGTTGGGTTAAGGCCCAACGTGTGTTGGGTTAAGGCCCAACGTGTGTTGGGTTAAGGCCCAACGTGTGTTGGGTTAAGGCCCAACGTGTGTTGGGTTAAGGCCCAACGTGTGTTGGGTTAAGGCCCAACGTGTGTTGGGTTAAGGCCCAACGTGTGTTGGGTTAAGGCCCAACGTGTGTTGGGTTAAGGCCCAACGTGTGTTGGGTTAAGGCCCAACGTGTGTTGGGTTAAGGCCCAACGTGTGTTGGGTTAAGGCCCAACGTGTGTTGGGTTAAGGCCCAACGTGTGTTGGGTTAAGGCCCAACGTGTGTTGGGTTAAGGCCCAACGTGTGTTGGGTTAAGGCCCAACGTGTGTTGGGTTAAGGCGCAACGTGTGTTGGGTTAAGGCGCAACGTGGGTTACGTTAAGGCGCAACGTGGGTTACGTTAAGGCGCAACGTGGGTTACGTTAAGGCGCAACGTGGGTTACGTTAAGGCGCAACGTGGGTTACGTTAAGGCGCAACGTGGGTTACGTTAAGGCGCAACGTGGGTTACGTTAAGGCCCAATATAGGTTAGGTTAAGGCCCAATATAGGTTAGGTTAAGGCCCAATATAGGTTAGGTTAAGGCCCAATATAGGTTAGGTTAAGGCCCAATATAGGTTAGGTTAAGGTACAATATAGGTTAGGTTAAGGTACAATATAGGTTAGGTTAAGGTACAATATAGGTTAGGTTAAGGTACAATATGGGTTAGGTTAAGGTACAATATGGGTTAGGTTAAGGCGCAATATGGGTTAGGTTAAGGCGCAATATGGGTTAGGTTAAGGCGCAATATGGGTTAGGTTAAGGCGCAATATGGGTTAGGTTAAGGCGCAATATGGGTTAGGTTAAGGCGCAATATGGGTTAGGTTAAGGCGCAATATGGGTTAGGTTAAGGCGCAATATGGGTTAGGTTAAGGCGCAATATGGGTTAGGTTAAGGTACAATATAGGTTAGGTTAAGGTACAATATAGGTTAGGTTAAGGTACAATATAGGTTAGGTTAAGGTACAATATGGGTTAGGTTAAGGTACAATATAGGTTAGGTTAAGGCACAATATGGGTTAGGTTAAGGCGCAATATGGGTTAGGGTAAGGCGCAATATGGGTTAGGTTAAGGCGCAATATGGGTTAGGTTAAGGCGCAACGTGGGTTACGTTAAGGCGCAACGTGGGTTACGTTAAGGCGCAACGTGGGTTACGTTAAGGCGCAACGTGGGTTACGTTAAGGCGCAACGTGGGTTACGTTAAGGCGCAACGTGGGTTACGTTAAGGCCCAATATAGGTTAGGTTAAGGCCCAATATAGGTTAGGTTAAGGCCCAATATAGGTTAGGTTAAGGCCCAATATAGGTTAGGTTAAGGCCCAATATAGGTTAGGTTAAGGTACAATATAGGTTAGGTTAAGGTACAATATAGGTTAGGTTAAGGTACAATATGGGTTAGGTTAAGGCGCAATATGGGTTAGGTTAAGGCGCAATATGGGTTAGGTTAAGGCGCAATATGGGTTAGGTTAAGGCGCAACGTGGGTTACGTTAAGGCGCAACGTGGGTTACGTTAAGGCGCAACGTGGGTTACGTTAAGGCGCAACGTGGGTTACGTTAAGGCGCAACGTGGGTTACGTTAAGGCCCAATATAGGTTAGGTTAAGGCCCAATATAGGTTAGGTTAAGGCCCAATATAGGTTAGGTTAAGGCCCAATATAGGTTAGGTTAAGGTACAATATGGGTTAGGTTAAGGTACAATATGGGTTAGGTTAAGGTACAATATAGGTTAGGTTAAGGCGCAACGTGGGTTACGTTAAGGCCCAATATAGGTTAGGTTAAGGCCCAATATAGGTTAGGTTAAGGCCCAATATAGGTTAGGTTAAGGCCCAATATAGGTTAGGTTAAGGCCCAATATAGGTTAGGTTAAGGTACAATATAGGTTAGGTTAAGGTACAATATGGGTTAGGTTAAGGTACAATATGGGTTAGGTTAAGGTACAATATAGGTTAGGTTAAGGCACAATATGGGTTAGGTTAAGGCGCAATATGGGTTAGGTTAAGGCGCAATATGGGTTAGGTTAAGGCGCAATATGGGTTAGGTTAAGGCGCAATATGGGTTAGGTTAAGGCGCAATATGGGTTAGGTTAAGGCACAATACGGGTTAGGTTAAGGCACAATACGGGTTAGGTTAAGGCACAATACGGGTTAGGTTAAGGCACACATTGTTGTAAGGAAAGGTGTTTTCGGGGGGGGGGGGGGGGCTGGTTTGTTGATTGTGATTATCGTAAGTAAATGACTGCGGCATCATCTGATTTGCCACGTCAGGGTGCACCTTTGGCTCATAACAGGCGGCGCTCTGATTCCATGCTTGTGGCAGACCTGTGTCTTTCATTCGTGCCATTGTTTGTGTGGTGTGACAGGAGGCAGTATTGTGATGTTGGGTGCACCCCTGTGTAGGACATGTGTGGGTGTTGGTGGCTTAGCTGAGCAATGGTGGTTGTCGGAAGGGTGGGATATTCTGTTTTCCGAGTGGACCTCCCGGTCTGGTTATGATAGTGTGGATTGTCTAATGTGGCAGAGAGGATGCACTGGGTGTTGTTCCATGCTGGTGCTTAGATATTGTCTGTGTGCCTGTTACAGGCAGAGAGTAGTGCGTGATAAGAGTGTCTGGCTGACGTGTGATTGTGAGCAGAGTCTTTCAGCATGTATACGGACAGTTGTATACATTATCTGTATTCTGATGGCTCTATCTATTACTAATCAGCGCCGTGTATACGTTTAATCCGGTTCCAGTCGAAACTATTGTATCTCTGTACATTAGTGACACGGCGAGCCCGCTATGTAGTTACTCGTCTCGGCAGCTT
>NW_025725680.1:10000-17500 GCF_021461395.2 Schistocerca americana | reverse complement strand
CCCAACAGACGCGAACCGAGGCCCGCGGAAGGACAGGCTGCGCACCCGGGCCGTAGGCCGGCACCCAGCGGGTCGCGACGTCCTACTAGGGGAGAAGTGCGGCCCACCGCACACCGGAACGGCCCCACCCCGCGGCGAGTGGAAAGGCAACCGGACACGACCCCGCCGCGGATTGCTCCGCGCGGGCGGCCGGCCCCATCTGCCGAGGGCGGAGGCCAGTGGCCGGATGGGCGTGAATCTCACCCGTTCGACCTTTCGGACTTCTCACGTTTACCCCAGAACGGTTTCACGTACTTTTGAACTCTCTCTCCAAAGTTCTTTTCAACTTTCCCTCACGGTACTTGTTCGCTATCGGTCTCGTGGTCATATTTAGTCTCAGATGGAGTTTACCACCCACTTGGAGCTGCACTCTCAAGCAACCCGACTCGAAGGAGAGGTCCCGCCGACGCTCGCACCGGCCGCTACGGGCCTGGCACCCTCTACGGGCCGTGGCCTCATTCAAGTTGGACTTGGGCTCGGCGCGAGGCGTCGGGGTAGTGGACCCTCCCAAACACCACATGCCACGACAGGCGGCAGCCTGCGGGGTTCGGTGCTGGACTCTTCCCTGTTCGCTCGCCGCTACTGGGGGAATCCTTGTTAGTTTCTTTTCCTCCGCTTAGTAATATGCTTAAATTCAGCGGGTAGTCTCGCCTGCTCTGAGGTCGTTGCACGAGGTGTCGCACGCCACACCGCCAGCCGGCTGTGCACGCTACCGAGTAAGTACCGGTATGCGAACCGCCAGGCGACGGGCGCGCATCGCACGTTTAAGGAGGCGCGGCCGGCCCCACAGGCGGCCGCGACGCTCCCAGGTCTGCGAAGCGGGGCAAACGCCGCGCGCTTCAGTATACGTAGCCGACCCTCAGCCAGACGTGGCCCGGGAACGGAATCCATGGACCGCAATGTGCGTTCGAAACGTCGATGTTCATGTGTCCTGCAGTTCACATGTCGACGCGCAATTTGCTGCGTTCTTCATCGACCCACGAGCCGAGTGATCCACCGTCCTGGGTGATCTTTTTCTGAGTTTCCACTGTCTCTTTCAAGACAGTTGCATAGGCGGGACGCAGGCGTGTGGCGGCCCCTGTTCAAGCGTTCTGTGTCCAACGGCCTCACGGCCGATGGGCGTCGTACGGCTCCACACCGGAGCGGACAGGCAGTCGGGCGAAAGTCATTCAAAACCGGCGCCAGGCGCCAGGTGCCGCAGGCCAGCCGCTCCAGCGCTTCAGCGCTCGTACCACACAACATTGGCGTTAGTTTTGAGACGCACGCGTGGTTCCGCACGCGGCGCACGGCTACTGCGAGCCGTACAGGTAGCGTGTTGCGCGACACGACACGCACATCGAAAGACATGCAGTCTAGTCGGTAATGATCCTTCCGCAGGTTCACCTACGGAAACCTTGTTACGACTTTTACTTCCTCTAAATGATCAAGTTTGGTCATCTTTCCGGTAGCATCGGCAACGACAGAGTCAATGCCGCGTACCAGTCCGAAGACCTCACTAAATCATTCAATCGGTAGTAGCGACGGGCGGTGTGTACAAAGGGCAGGGACGTAATCAACGCGAGCTTATGACTCGCGCTTACTGGGAATTCCTCGTTCATGGGGAACAATTGCAAGCCCCAATCCCTAGCACGAAGGAGGTTCAGCGGGTTACCCCGACCTTTCGGCCTAGGAAGACACGCTGATTCCTTCAGTGTAGCGCGCGTGCGGCCCAGAACATCTAAGGGCATCACAGACCTGTTATTGCTCAATCTCGTGCGGCTAGAAGCCGCCTGTCCCTCTAAGAAGAAAAGTAATCGCTGACAGCACGAAGGATGTCACGCGACTAGTTAGCAGGCTAGAGTCTCGTTCGTTATCGGAATTAACCAGACAAATCGCTCCACCAACTAAGAACGGCCATGCACCACCACCCACCGAATCAAGAAAGAGCTATCAATCTGTCAATCCTTCCGGTGTCCGGGCCTGGTGAGGTTTCCCGTGTTGAGTCAAATTAAGCCGCAGGCTCCACTCCTGGTGGTGCCCTTCCGTCAATTCCTTTAAGTTTCAGCTTTGCAACCATACTTCCCCCGGAACCCAAAAGCTTTGGTTTCCCGGAGGCTGCCCGCCGAGTCATCGGAGGAACTGCGGCGGATCGCTGGCTGGCATCGTTTATGGTTAGAACTAGGGCGGTATCTGATCGCCTTCGAACCTCTAACTTTCGTTCTTGATTAATGAAAACATACTTGGCAAATGCTTTCGCTTCTGTTCGTCTTGCGACGATCCAAGAATTTCACCTCTAACGTCGCAATACGAATGCCCCCGCCTGTCCCTATTAATCATTACCTCGGGTTCCGAAAACCAACAAAATAGAACCGAGGTCCTATTCCATTATTCCATGCACACAGTATTCAGGCGGGCTTGCCTGCTTTAAGCACTCTAATTTGTTCAAAGTAAACGTGCCGGCCCACCGAGACACTCACTCAAGAGCACCCTGGTAGGATTGCAACGGGGTCCGCCTCGGGACGCACGAGCACGCACGAGGCGCGTCGCACGCCTTCAGCTCGCCCCACCGGCAGGACGTCCCACGATACATGCCAGTTAAACACCGACGGGCGGTGAACCAACAGCGTGGGACACAAATCCAACTACGAGCTTTTTAACCGCAACAACTTTAATATACGCTATTGGAGCTGGAATTACCGCGGCTGCTGGCACCAGACTTGCCCTCCAATAGATACTCGTTAAAGGATTTAAAGTGTACTCATTCCGATTACGGGGCCTCGGATGAGTCCCGTATCGTTATTTTTCGTCACTACCTCCCCGTGCCGGGAGTGGGTAATTTGCGCGCCTGCTGCCTTCCTTGGATGTGGTAGCCGTTTCTCAGGCTCCCTCTCCGGAATCGAACCCTGATTCCCCGTTACCCGTTACAACCATGGTAGGCGCAGAACCTACCATCGACAGTTGATAAGGCAGACATTTGAAAGATGCGTCGCCGGTACGAGGACCGTGCGATCAGCCCAAAGTTATTCAGAGTCACCAAGGCAAACGGACCGGACGAGCCGACCGATTGGTTTTGATCTAATAAAAGCGTCCCTTCCATCTCTGGTCGGGACTCTGTTTGCATGTATTAGCTCTAGAATTACCACAGTTATCCAAGTAACGTGGGTACGATCTAAGGAACCATAACTGATTTAATGAGCCATTCGCGGTTTCACCTTAATGCGGCTTGTACTGAGACATGCATGGCTTAATCTTTGAGACAAGCATATGACTACTGGCAGGATCAACCAGGGAGCTGCGTCAACTAGAGCTGAGCAGCCGGCCGCCCGGGAGTGTGTCCCGGGGGCCCGCGCGAACACGCAAGCGTCCGCTCAATTATTCTGCAAACAGGAGGAGGCTGAGCTCCCCTGCACAATACACCTCGAAACCCTCTCAGGTCCCGGCGGCGCGCAGCGCCGTCCTAAGTACTTGGTCGGGTTCGAGAGAGGCGCAATCGCCCGGAGTTTGGCGAGTAGACGCTTTAGGTGCGACCACCCGTGCTCCCAACTGAGCTTGCCGCTGCCGACAGAGGCCCGGGAGCGTGCTGTCGTGGCATTGCCGGCGGGAGACAACACGCGCCACCTACGGTGGCCGGCAGCTCCAACGCCAGCGCCACAGAAGGACAAAAGCCCCACTTGGGTGCCGAAGCGAACTCTCCCAGCACAGCGCACGCGCCAACACGTCCGCACAGCTGCGATACAAACCACCTGCGAGAACCGCAGAGGCGACCGAGCAGCAGACGGCGTCGCGGCGCCGAGCGCCGGGCGGCGGCGCATCCTCAGCGCACACAGTCCTCAATCGGACCAGCACACTGCAGATGTCCACCGCGCTTCGCACCGGGCCCGCGAGGACCTACTTTGGCCGCACGGCGCCGCGTGCAGGGTGCGCCGGCGCGCAGCTGCGCCGCCTGCCGCCTCCGTCGGCCGGCGCGCCTGCCACTGGCCGCCCCCACCAGCCGGCTGTAGCGCGTGCGCCCACGCACCGCGCGGCCAGCACGCCGGGAGGCCCCCCCTCACCGGCCGGGGACGGTCCCACCCAGCCACCGCCGCGTATCGCTTCACACCCACATGCCATTCACGTTCGTGGGCATGGTGGGTATCGCTGAAACAACCGGTTGGTAGCTCAACCGATCGTCGCCATCACTGATTCACCTCTAGCGAGAACAACCGCACCACAACCGTTTACCAGTTGTTCATTTGCGTAACGTCACCAGCAAACGTAGACGTCCATCGCCATTTGCAAATTCAACGATTGTTGCATGCCTGTGTCAGGTGTCACGACACACTATGTCTGCCCACATACACGCAACAACATGTGCACGCTTCGCGAACACGTGGAAGGTGGCCCCCGTACGTATGCGATGTCCATTGCGCGAACGACTGTCAACCGGCCTCTGTCGCATGTCGCAGATGTGGAACGCAGTGCACCATGCTATCACGGTGTGTGAGAAGAGACGACTACGTCTGACAACACGCGCCACTACATCAACAGACGGCTCATGCTGATCGCCATCCACGGCATACCATACTGCAATCCAGCTCTTATAGGGAGACGACACGTAGCTGAGTGCACAATATTTGGACCGTATGGTTCGCCGTTGTTGGCGCAGTCGTGGTACGGTCACACATGTACCACGATGTATCATTCAGTACATGAGGACCAATGTGCAGTACAGTGTGTGATTTGGACGTACAACATCAGCGGACAGTTGACACACGCCGTACCACAACGTAGGCTGTGCTTCGCCATGCAAATGCCAATGAACAACTGCGAAGGGCATTGAGCATGTACGTCCTGCTGCCATCCGCATTACAGTGTATAGCTGCAAGGTGTTTAACATGAAGCGATACTCTGGGGACCAGGCAGTGCGAGTAGCAAACTATATTGCGGGGGTTGCAGTTAGGCAACACCACACTAATTTAACGCGTCGTATGACAATTACAGAGCAGGTTAAGGCCCAACGTGTGTTGGGTTAAGGCCCAACGTGTGTTGGGTTAAGGCCCAACGTGTGTTGGGTTAAGGCCCAACGTGTGTTGGGTTAAGGCCCAACGTGTGTTGGGTTAAGGCCCAACGTGTGTTGGGTTAAGGCCCAACGTGTGTTGGGTTAAGGCCCAACGTGTGTTGGGTTAAGGCCCAACGTGTGTTGGGTTAAGGCCCAACGTGTGTTGGGTTAAGGCCCAACGTGTGTTGGGTTAAGGCCCAACGTGTGTTGGGTTAAGGCCCAACGTGTGTTGGGTTAAGGCCCAACGTGTGTTGGGTTAAGGCCCAACGTGTGTTGGGTTAAGGCCCAACGTGTGTTGGGTTAAGGCCCAACGTGTGTTGGGTTAAGGCGCAACGTGTGTTGGGTTAAGGCGCAACGTGGGTTACGTTAAGGCGCAACGTGGGTTACGTTAAGGCGCAACGTGGGTTACGTTAAGGCGCAACGTGGGTTACGTTAAGGCGCAACGTGGGTTACGTTAAGGCGCAACGTGGGTTACGTTAAGGCGCAACGTGGGTTACGTTAAGGCGCAACGTGGGTTACGTTAAGGCCCAATATAGGTTAGGTTAAGGCCCAATATAGGTTAGGTTAAGGCCCAATATAGGTTAGGTTAAGGCCCAATATAGGTTAGGTTAAGGCCCAATATAGGTTAGGTTAAGGTACAATATAGGTTAGGTTAAGGTACAATATAGGTTAGGTTAAGGTACAATATAGGTTAGGTTAAGGTACAATATGGGTTAGGTTAAGGTACAATATGGGTTAGGTTAAGGCGCAATATGGGTTAGGTTAAGGCGCAATATGGGTTAGGTTAAGGCGCAATATGGGTTAGGTTAAGGCGCAATATGGGTTAGGTTAAGGCGCAATATGGGTTAGGTTAAGGCGCAATATGGGTTAGGTTAAGGCGCAATATGGGTTAGGTTAAGGCGCAATATGGGTTAGGTTAAGGCGCAATATGGGTTAGGTTAAGGTACAATATAGGTTAGGTTAAGGTACAATATAGGTTAGGTTAAGGTACAATATAGGTTAGGTTAAGGTACAATATGGGTTAGGTTAAGGTACAATATAGGTTAGGTTAAGGCACAATATGGGTTAGGTTAAGGCGCAATATGGGTTAGGGTAAGGCGCAATATGGGTTAGGTTAAGGCGCAATATGGGTTAGGTTAAGGCGCAACGTGGGTTACGTTAAGGCGCAACGTGGGTTACGTTAAGGCGCAACGTGGGTTACGTTAAGGCGCAACGTGGGTTACGTTAAGGCGCAACGTGGGTTACGTTAAGGCGCAACGTGGGTTACGTTAAGGCCCAATATAGGTTAGGTTAAGGCCCAATATAGGTTAGGTTAAGGCCCAATATAGGTTAGGTTAAGGCCCAATATAGGTTAGGTTAAGGCCCAATATAGGTTAGGTTAAGGTACAATATAGGTTAGGTTAAGGTACAATATAGGTTAGGTTAAGGTACAATATGGGTTAGGTTAAGGCGCAATATGGGTTAGGTTAAGGCGCAATATGGGTTAGGTTAAGGCGCAATATGGGTTAGGTTAAGGCGCAACGTGGGTTACGTTAAGGCGCAACGTGGGTTACGTTAAGGCGCAACGTGGGTTACGTTAAGGCGCAACGTGGGTTACGTTAAGGCGCAACGTGGGTTACGTTAAGGCCCAATATAGGTTAGGTTAAGGCCCAATATAGGTTAGGTTAAGGCCCAATATAGGTTAGGTTAAGGCCCAATATAGGTTAGGTTAAGGTACAATATGGGTTAGGTTAAGGTACAATATGGGTTAGGTTAAGGTACAATATAGGTTAGGTTAAGGCGCAACGTGGGTTACGTTAAGGCCCAATATAGGTTAGGTTAAGGCCCAATATAGGTTAGGTTAAGGCCCAATATAGGTTAGGTTAAGGCCCAATATAGGTTAGGTTAAGGCCCAATATAGGTTAGGTTAAGGTACAATATAGGTTAGGTTAAGGTACAATATAGGTTAGGTTAAGGTACAATATGGGTTAGGTTAAGGTACAATATGGGTTAGGTTAAGGTACAATATAGGTTAGGTTAAGGCACAATATGGGTTAGGTTAAGGCGCAATATGGGTTAGGTTAAGGCGCAATATGGGTTAGGTTAAGGCGCAATATGGGTTAGGTTAAGGCGCAATATGGGTTAGGTTAAGGCGCAATATGGGTTAGGTTAAGGCACAATACGGGTTAGGTTAAGGCACAATACGGGTTAGGTTAAGGCACAATACGGGTTAGGTTAAGGCACACATTGTTGTAAGGAAAGGTGTTTTCGGGGGGGGGGGGGGGGGGGGCTGGTTTGTTGATTGTGATTATCGTAAGTAAATGACTGCGGCATCATCTGATTTGCCACGTCAGGGTGCACCTTTGGCTCATAACAGGCGGCGCTCTGATTCCATGCTTGTGGCAGACCTGTGTCTTTCATTCGTGCCATTGTTTGTGTGGTGTGACAGGAGGCAGTATTGTGAT
>NW_025725679.1:25000-26071 GCF_021461395.2 Schistocerca americana | reverse complement strand
TTAAGGCGCAATACAGGTTAGGTTTAAGGCGCAATACAGGTTAGGTTAAGGTACGACATAGGTTAGGTTAAGGTACGACATAGGTTAGGTTAAGGTACGACATAGGTTAGGTTAAGGTACGACATAGGTTAGGTTAAGGTACGACATAGGTTAGGTTAAGGTACGACATAGGTTAGGTTAAGGTACGACATAGGTTAGGTTAAGGTACGACATAGGTTAGGTTAAGGTACGACATAGGTTAGGTTAAGGTACGACATAGGTTAGGTTAAGGTACGACATAGGTTAGGTTAAGGTACGACATAGGTTAGGTTAAGGTACGACATAGGTTAGGTTAAGGTACGACATAGGTTAGGTTAAGGTACGACATAGGTTAGGTTAAGGTACGACAGTAGGTTTAAGGTACGACATAGGTTAGGTTAAGGTACGACATAGGTTAGGTTAAGGTACGACATAGGTTAGGTTAAGGTACGACATAGGTTAGGTTAAGGTACGACATAGGTTAGGTTAAGGTACGACATAGGTTAGGTTAAGGTACGACATAGGTTAGGTTAAGGTACGACATAGGTTAGGTTAAGGTACGACATAGGTTAGGTTAAGGTACGACATAGGTTAGGTTAAGGTACGACATAGGTTAGGTTAAGGTACGACATAGGTTAGGTTAAGGTACGACATAGGTTAGGTTAAGGTACGACATAGGTTAGGTTAAGGTACGACATAGGTTAGGTTAAGGTACGACATAGGTTAGGTTAAGGTACGACATAGGTTAGGTTTACGACATAGGTTAGGTTAAGGTACGACATAGGTTAGGTTAAGGTACGACATAGGTTAGGTTAAGGTACGACATAGGGTAGGTTAAGGGTACGACATAGGTTAGGTTAAGGTACGACATAGGTTAGGTTACGGTACGACATAGGTTAGGTTACGGTACGACATAGGTTAGGTTACGGTACGACATAGGTTAGGTTACGGTACGACATAGGTTAGGTTACGGTACGACATAGGTTAGGTTACGGTACGACATAGGTTAGGTTACGGTACGACATAGGTTAGGTTACGGTACGACATAGGTTA
>NW_025725679.1:12500-20000 GCF_021461395.2 Schistocerca americana | reverse complement strand
CCTGCTGGTCTTAAGCAACCAACGCCTTTCATGGTTTCCCATGAGCGTCGATTCGGGCGCCTTAACTCGGCGTTTGGTTCATCCCACAGCGCCAGTTCTGCTTACCAAAAGTGGCCCACTTGGCACTCCGATCCGAGTCGTTTGCTCGCGGCTTCAGCATATCAAGCAAGCCGGAGATCTCACCCATTTAAAGTTTGAGAATAGGTTGAGGTCGTTTCGGCCCCAAGGCCTCTAATCATTCGCTTTACCGGATGAGACTCGTACGAGCACCAGCTATCCTGAGGGAAACTTCGGAGGGAACCAGCTACTAGATGGTTCGATTAGTCTTTCGCCCCTATACCCAGCTCCGACGATCGATTTGCACGTCAGAATCGCTACGGGACCTCCATCAGGGTTTCCCCTGACTTCGTCCTGGCCAGGCATAGTTCACCATCTTTCGGGTCCCAACGTGTACGCTCTAGGTGCGCCTCACCTCGCAATGAGGACGAGACGCCCCGGGAGTGCGGAGGCCGCCGCCCCGTGAAGGGCGGGGAAGCCCCATCCTCCCTCGGCCCGCGCAAGGCGAGACCTTCACTTTCATTACGCCTTTAGGTTTCGTACAGCCCAATGACTCGCGCACATGTTAGACTCCTTGGTCCGTGTTTCAAGACGGGTCGTGAAATTGTCCAAAGCTGAAGCGCCGCTGACGGGAGCGATTATTCCGCCCGAGAGCATCCCGAGCCAACAGCGGCGCGGGTCCGGGGCCGGGGCCAGGTAGGTCCGTCATCCGGGAAGAACCGCGCGCGCTTGCCGGGAGCCCGAGCGCCCAAAGGGGCGAATCGACTCCTCCAGATATACCGCCGGGCAGCCAGCCAGGACACCGGGGCTCTGCCCAACAGACGCGAACCGAGGCCCGCGGAAGGACAGGCTGCGCACCCGGGCCGTAGGCCGGCACCCAGCGGGTCGCGACGTCCTACTAGGGGAGAAGTGCGGCCCACCGCACACCGGAACGGCCCCCACCCCGCGGCGAGTGGAAAGGCAACCGGACACGGCCCCGCCGCGGATTGCTCCGCGCGGGCGGCCGGCCCCATCTGCCGAGGGCGGAGGCCAGTGGCCGGATGGGCGTGAATCTCACCCGTTCGACCTTTCGGACTTCTCACGTTTACCCCAGAACGGTTTCACGTACTTTTTGAACTCTCTCTTCAAAGTTCTTTTCAACTTTCCCTCACGGGTACTTGTTCGCTATCGGTCTCGTGGTCATATTTAGTCTCAGATGGAGTTTACCACCCACTTGGAGCTGCACTCTCAAGCAACCCGACTCGAAGGAGAGGTCCCGCCGACGCTCGCACCGGCCGCTACGGGCCTGGCACCCTCTACGGGCCGTGGCCTCATTCAAGTTGGACTTGGGCTCGGCGCGAGGGCGTCGGGGGTAGTGGACCCTCCCAAACACCACATGCCACGACAGGCGGCAGCCTGCGGGGTTCGGTGCTGGACTCTTCCCCTGTTCGCTCGCCGCTACTGGGGGAATCCTTGTTAGTTTCTTTTCCTCCGCTTAGTAATATGCTTAAATTCAGCGGGTAGTCTCGCCTGCTCTGAGGTCGTTGTACGAGGTGTCGCACGCCACACCGCCAGCCGGCTGTGCACGCTACCGAGTAAGTACCGGTATGCGAACCGCCAGGCGACGGGCGCGCATCGCACATTTCAGGAGGCGCGGCCGGCCCCACAGGCGGCCGCGACGCTCCCAGGTCTGCGAAGCGGGGCAAACCGCCGCGCGCTTCAGTATACGTAGCCGACCCTCAGCCAGACGTGGCCCGGGAACGGAATCCATGGACCGCAATGTGCGTTCGAAACGTCGATGTTCATGTGTCCTGCAGTTCACATGTCGACGCGCAATTTGCTGCGTTCTTCATCGACCCACGAGCCGAGTGATCCACCGTCCTGGGTGATCTTTTCTTAGTTTCCACTGTCTCTTTCAAGACAGTTGCATAGGCGGGACGTAGGCGTGTGGCGGCCCCTGTTCAAGCGTTCTGTGTCCAACGGCCTCACGGCCGATGGGCGTCGTACGGCTCCACACCGGAGCGGACAGGCAGTCGGGCGAAAGTCATTCAAAACCGGCGCCAGGCGCCAGGTGCCGCAGGCCAGCCGCTCCAGCGCTTCAGCGCTCGTACCACACAACATTGGCGTTAGTTTTGAGAAAGCACGCGTGGTTCCGCACGCGGCGCACGGCTACTGCGAGCCGTACAGGTAGCGTGTTGCGCGACACGACACGCACACCGAAAGACATGCAGTCTAGTCGGTAATGATCCTTCCGCAGGTTCACCTACGGAAACCTTGTTACGACTTTTACTTCCTCTAAATGATCAAGTTTGGTCATCTTTCCGGTAGCATCGGCAACGACAGAGTCAATGCCGCGTACCAGTCCGAAGACCTCACTAAATCATTCAATCGGTAGTAGCGACGGGCGGTGTGTACAAAGGGCAGGGGACGTAATCAACGCGAGCTTATGACTCGCGCTTACTGGGAATTCCTCGTTCATGGGGAACAATTGCAAGCCCCAATCCTAGCACGAAGGAGGTTCAGCGGGTTACCCCGACCTTTCGGCCTAGGGAAGACACGCTGATTCCTTCAGTGTAGCGCGCGTGCGGCCCAGAACATCTAAGGGCATCACAGACCTGTTATTGCTCAATCTCGTGCGGCTAGAAGCCGCCTGTCCCTCTAAGAAGAAAAGTAATCGCTGACAGCACGAAGGATGTCACGCGACTAGTTAGCAGGCTAGAGTCTCGTTCGTTATCGGAATTAACCAGACAAATCGCTCCACCAACTAAGAACGGCCATGCACCACCACCCACCGAATCAAGAAAGAGCTATCAATCTGTCAATCCTTCCGGTGTCCGGGCCTGGTGAGGTTTCCCGTGTTGAGTCAAATTAAGCCGCAGGCTCCACTCCTGGTGGTGCCCTTCCGTCAATTCCTTTAAGTTTCAGCTTTGCAACCATACTTCCCCCGGAACCCAAAAGCTTTGGTTTCCCGGAGGCTGCCCGCCGAGTCATCGGAGGAACTGCGGCGGATCGCTGGCTGGCATCGTTTATGGTTAGAACTAGGGCGGTATCTGATCGCCTTCGAACCTCTAACTTTCGTTCTTGATTAATGAAAACATACTTGGCAAATGCTTTCGCTTCTGTTCGTCTTGCGACGATCCAAGAATTTCACCTCTAACGTCGCAATACGAATGCCCCCGCCTGTCCCTATTAATCATTACCTCGGGTTCCGAAAACCAACAAAATAGAACCGAGGTCCTATTCCATTATTCCATGCACACAGTATTCAGGCGGGCTTGCCTGCTTTTAAGCACTCTAATTTGTTCAAAGTAAACGTGCCGGCCCACCGAGACACTCACTCAAGAGCACCCTGGTAGGATTGCAACGGGGTCCGCCTCGGGACGCACGAGCACGCACGAGGCGCGTCGCACGCCTTCAGCTCGCCCCACCGGCAGGACGTCCCACGATTACATGCCAGTTAAACACCGACGGGCGGTGAACCAACAGCGTGGGACACAAATCCAACTACGAGCTTTTTAACCGCAACAACTTTAATATACGCTATTGGAGCTGGAATTACCGCGGCTGCTGGCACCAGACTTGCCCTCCAATAGATACTCGTTAAAGGATTTAAAGTGTACTCATTCCGATTACGGGGCCTCGGATGAGTCCCGTATCGTTAGTTTTTCGTCACTACCTCCCCGTGCCGGGAGTGGGTAATTTGCGCGCCTGCTGCCTTCCTTGGATGTGGTAGCCGTTTCTCAGGCTCCCTCTCCGGAATCGAACCCTGATTCCCTGTTACCCGTTACAACCATGGTAGGCGCAGAACCTACCATCGACAGTTGATAAGGCAGACATTTGAAAGATGCGTCGCCGGTACGAGGACCGTGCGATCAGCCCAAAGTTATTCAGAGTCACCAAGGCAAACGGACCGGACGAGCCGACCGATTGGTTTTGATCTAATAAAAGCGTCCCTTCCATCTCTGGTCGGGACTCTGTTTGCATGTATTAGCTCTAGAATTACCACAGTTATCCAAGTAACGTGGGTACGATCTAAGGAACCATAACTGATTTAATGAGCCATTCGCGGTTTCACCTTAATGCGGCTTGTACTGAGACATGC
Source organism: Schistocerca americana (assembly GCF_021461395.2). NCBI lineage: Eukaryota > Metazoa > Arthropoda > Insecta > Orthoptera > Acrididae > Schistocerca > Schistocerca americana. The sequence goes on along the minus strand of NW_025725679.1, from coordinate 15,862 downwards.
ATGGCTTAATCTTTGAGACAAGCATATGACTACTGGCAGGATCAACCAGGGAGCTGCGTCAACTAGAGCTGAGCAGCCGGCCGCCCGGGAGTGTGTCCCGGGGGCCCGCGCGAACACGCAAGCGTCCGCTCAATTATTCTGCAAACAGGAGGAGGCTGAGCTCCCCTGCACCATACACCTCGAAACCCTCTCAGGTCCCGGCGGCGCGCAGCGCCGTCCTAAGTACTTGGTCGGGTTCGAGAGAGGCGCAATCGCCCGGAGTTTGGCGAGTAGACGCTTTAGGTGCGACCACCCGTGCTCCCAACTGAGCTTGCCGCTGCCGACAGAGGCCCGGGAGCGTGCTGTCGTGGCATTGCCGGCGGGAGACAACACGCGCCACCTACGGTGACCGGCAGCTCCAACGCCAGCGCCACAGAAGGACAAAAGCCCCACTTGGGTGCCGAAGCGAACTCTCCCAGCACAGCGCACGCGCCAACACGTCCGCACAGCTGCGATACAAACCACCTGCGAGAACCGCAGAGGCGGACCGAGCAGCAGACGGCGTCGCGGCGCCGAGCGCCGGGGCGGCGGGCGCATCCTCAGCGCACACAGTCCTCAATCGGACCAGCACACTGCAGATGTCCACCGCGCTTCGCACCGGGCCCGCGAGGACCTACTTTGGCCGCACGGCGCCGCGTGCAGGGTGCGCCGGCGCGCAGCTGCGCCGCCTGCCGCCTCCGTCGGCCGGCGCGCCTGCCACTGGCCGCCCCCACCAGCCGGCTGTAGCGCGTGCGCCCACGCACCGCACGGCCAACACGCCGGGAGGCCCCCCCCTCACCGGCCGGGGACGGTCCCACCCAGCCACCGCCGCGTATCGCTTCACACCCACATGCCATTCACGTTCGTGGGCATGGTGGGTATCGCTGCAACAACCGGGTTGGTAGCTCAACCGATCGTCGCCATCACTGATTCACCCCTAGCGAGAACAACCGCACCACAACGGTTTACCAGTTGTTCATTTGCGTAACGTCACCAGCAAACGTAGGCGTCCATCGCCATTTGCAAATTCAACGATTGTTGCATGCCTGTGTCAGGTGTCACGACACACTGTCTGCCCACATACACGCAACAACATGTCCACGCTTAGCGAACACGTGGAAGGTGGCCCCCGTACGTATGCGATGTCCATTGCGGCGAACGACTGTCAACCGGCCTCTGTCGCATGTCGCAGATGTGGAACGCAGTGCACCGTGCTATCACGGTGTGTGTGAGAAGAGACGACTACGTCTGACAACACGCGCCACTACATCAACAGACGGCTCATGCTGATCGCCATCCAGGGCATACCACACTGCAATCCAGCTCTTATAGGGAGACGACACGTAGCTGAGTGCACAACATTTGGACCGCATGGTTCGCCGTTGTTGGCGCAGTCGTTGTACGGTCACATGTACCACGATGTATCATTCAGTACATGAGGACCAATGTGCAGTACAGTGTGTGATTTGGACGTACAACATCAGCGGACAGTTGACACAGGCCGTACCACAGCGTAGGCTAAGTGCTTCGCCATGCGAATGCCAATGAACAACTGCAAATGCCAATGAACAACTGCAAAGGGCATTGAGCATGTACGTCCTGCTGCCATCCACATTACAGTGTATAGCTGCAAGGTGTTTAACATGAAGCGATACACTGGGGACCGGGCAGTGCGAGTAGCAAACTATATTGCGGGGGTTGCAGTTAGGCAACACTACACTAATTTAACGCGTCGTATGACAATTACAGAGCAGGTTAAGGCCCAACGTGTGTTGGGTTAAGGCCCAACGTGTGTTGGGTTAAGGCCCAACGTGTGTTGGGTTAAGGCCCAACGTGTGTTGGGTTACGGCCCAACGTGTGTTGGGTTAAGGCCCAACGTGTGTTGGGTTAAGGCCCAACGTGTGTTGGGTTACGTTAAGGGGCAATGTGGGTTACGTTAAGGGGCAATGTGGGTTACGTTAAGGGGCAATGTGGGTTACGTTACGGCGCAATATAGGTTACGTTACGGCGCAATATAGGTTACGTTAAGGGGCAATGTGGGTTACGTTACGGCGCAATATAGGTTACGTTACGGCGCAATATAGGTTACGTTAAGGCGCAATATCGGTTACGTTAAGGCGCAATACAGGTTACGTTAAGGCGCAATACAGGTTACGTTAAGGCGCAATACAGGTTACGTTAAGGCGCAATACAGGTTACGTTAAGGCGCAATACAGGTTACGTTAAGGCGCAATACAGGTTACGTTAAGGCGCAATACAGGTTACGTTAAGGCGCAATACAGGTTACGTTAAGGCGCAATGCAGGTTACGTTAAGGCGCAATGCAGGTTACGTTAAGGCGCAATACAGGTTACGTTAAGGCGCAATGCAGGTTACGTTAAGGCGCAATGCAGGTTACGTTAAGGCGCAATACAGGTTACGTTAAGGCGCAATACAGGTTACGTTAAGGCGCAATACAGGTTACGTTAAGGCGCAATACAGGTTACGTTAAGGCGCAATACAGGTTACGTTAAGGCGCAATACAGGTTACGTTAAGGCGCAATACAGGTTACGTTAAGGCGCAATACAGGTTACGTTAAGGCGCAATACAGGTTACGTTAAGGCGCAATACAGGTTACGTTAAGGCGCAATACAGGTTACGTTAAGGCGCAATACAGGTTACGTTAAGGCGCAATACAGGTTACGTTAAGGCGCAATACAGGTTACGTTAAGGCGCAATACAGGTTACGTTAAGGCGCAATACAGGTTACGTTAAGGCGCAATACAGGTTACGTTAAGGCGCAATACAGGTTACGTTAAGGCGCAATACAGGTTACGTTAAGGCGCAATACAGGTTACGTTAAGGCGCAATACAGGTTACGTTAAGGCGCAATACAGGTTACGTTAAGGCGCAATACAGGTTACGTTAAGGCGCAATACAGGTTAGGTTAAGGCGCAATACAGGTTAGGTTAAGGCGCAATACAGGTTAGGTTAAGGTACGACATAGGTTAGGTTAAGGTACGACATAGGTTAGGTTAAGGTACGACATAGGTTAGGTTAAGGTACGACATAGGTTAGGTTAAGGTACGACATAGGTTAGGTTAAGGTACGACATAGGTTAGGTTAAGGTACGACATAGGTTAGGTTAAGGTACGACATAGGTTAGGTTAAGGTACGACATAGGTTAGGTTAAGGTACGACATAGGTTAGGTTAAGGTACGACATAGGTTAGGTTAAGGTACGACATAGGTTAGGTTAAGGTACGACATAGGTTAGGTTAAGGTACGACATAGGTTAGGTTAAGGTACGACATAGGTTAGGTTAAGGTACGACATAGGTTAGGTTAAGGTACGACATAGGTTAGG